>NC_046156.1:94833912-95133912 GCF_011064425.1 Rattus rattus
ATTTGAATAGGTTGTATTTTTCCTATTTAAGAATTTACTTATACAGCATGTATATATTAACAATCAAATAAAAGAGGAAAGGGGACACAGATTTGAAAGAGAGCAAGGTTGGAAATATATGAGAGGGCTTAGAGGCAGGAAAGGGAAGTGATATAATTATATTATGATCTCAAGAATAAAAGTTTTGAACACAATTTGTATTAAGAAAATTGGCAGGCAGTGTAGACATTATTTTATCACTTGGTGTTAAAAAATGCTCTTTTGAAAGACTAAAATATTTCAATTTAGGGGTCATGTGCAGGGTCATAGATCAGCAGTCCTCTAACAAGTTCTGAGATGAAATGATCAGCATCACGCTTTTTTTATTTGGCAATTGAAGTGGCCACTACTCAGATGGAACAGAATTTTGCCAATAATTTGCAATCATACATTAAGGTTTGGATTGGTACTATGAATTATAATGCTAAATGCTGGCCCCCAAGTTCTGGTTGCCCCTAGGGGCAAGGAGAAACTCATACACCAGGTGCTATTATGGAACCTCATTTCATAATTTAAAATTATTGATTGAATAAAGGTGTGTACAGTTATAGCTGGGAAGAAGAGAGGCAGATATAGCTTCAGTTCCCAGGCTTGGGGTCTGAGGCAGAGAGCACAAAGAGAAAAGAAAGAGAATGGTGAAGAGAGAGAAGAAGATGCAGTGGGGTAGGTGAATCATGAGGGCTGGCCAATTGGAATCAGAGTGGCTCAGGTGGAACATGGGAAATTACAACTCGGCGTTATTGACAGGGAAGTAGACAAACTAGCCATAGAGAATTGATAGCTGCCCAGCTCTAATGCTGTTAAAGACTTATTATAAATGTAAAGGTTTCATGTCTTTTATCAGAGAATGGAATGATCAAAGGTAATCCACAGCAATCATATTGCAGCTCTGATTCCAGCATATGTAACTTTTCTGGTTGTTCTTTAGTCATTCATGATGTTGTTATCTATATACATAAAGAAAAGAAACTCAGACATATTACTCATGATCAGTTCTGCAAGAAACATGGCAAATACTTCACCAGTGTAGGTCTTATAGAAGTGTTACGTACATAAGGAATTGATTGTGACACCAAAGTCTCATGATGGTAAAACTGCTGTAGAAGTCATAATTGGTACAGAGACTGAGTAGCAAAATTATCCTTGATGGTTTTAGTGTAAATAGCAAGAAAAGCAACTAAATGCTAGTTTAAATCCTCATATTACCTTGAATTATATCAAAATAATAAAGTATCAATTTAAATGTGGAGATAAGTGAATAATCTTGAAGGAGTCTGCTGTAATTGTACTATTTCAAGCATATGATCTTGGGCTTATTTTATATAAACCCTAAGAGCTCAATTTTATAGTTGAAGAAAGGTTTAATGAAATACACATTTTCTTTTAAATTGATTTGTTTTTAAATTTAGCAATGCAGATTAACCATTTCCACAGGCCCTTACATTTCAATTTATCCCTAATATAGGCTTCTTGTTGTTCCATTAAATTCATCTGTAGGTTTTCCCCAATGAGAGCTATCAAAATAAAGCAAAAATGAACATCCTTGTGTGTGTGTATGTGTGTGTGTGTGTGTGTGTGTGTGTGTGTGTGTGTGTGTGTGTGTTGCCATAGCTTTAGAATTATTTCTGGGTAATATACAATTAGAAACATGTTGTATCAAAAATATAAACATTTTTAGGTTCAGTGCATATTTCCAGTTATTCTGGGTTTAGTATTGAGCTGAAAATAACCCAAGCAGCAGGTTATTTTCCTCCCTCCCTGGCTCCACAGGAGCATGAGCTTATGTTTTAGTTGTAAACTGATGTGTGGATACATGATTATGGGTCTTGCCCTTCAGCGTCCTGTAATTTCCCATTATTCATTCCTGTCATCCTCTGTGTGCTTTTTGGTAGAATTTATCTATAGAGCCCTTGCATATAAATTTGCACATTTTTCATTGCATTGCTATTTAATGATAATCTCTCACTTTAACTTATATTTTCTGCTCAAACTTTGTTCATATGGTATCTTCCTTATTTTAATATATTATTGACATTAATGTGAGTATACTGAAAGGAAATATTACTTGGAAAATATGTAGCTCTCAATAAATCCGTATTTTGATTTCTAAAGGTAGTTTTTACTAGACCTTTGGACATTTCATATATCAGAATAAGCTGGTAGCTTTACTCTTGTTACAGGAAAGAAAACCAAGGAGTGGAGGACAAACATTCAACATTCTTCTATACCAGACAGGGTCTTAAGTCCCTTGTAGAACTATTTAATTTCTTCTAAATAAACCCTCCAAAAGTTCTTTTACCTTCCAACTGAACACTATTCTGTGCTAGGAACAGAAGTTGGTATTTCAAGATGAGTGAAACAATCCTGTTTTCCAGGCACTTCACCCTATACTAGATTCTCAGGTCTTCTTTTATAGGTTTTATGAAAGAAGCCAGCAAGAACTAAGGCTGCCTACCCTTCCACTCTAATGTCTTGGGAGACAGGGAAGGTTTGGTCAAGCTTCCATGATTTCTTACAGACTTTGAGAGGAGAGCTCTGGTCAAGACAATGCCAATAGTTTACATTTTAGTATTGGGAAATGAACACTGACCCTACATCTGATAGAGGGTTAATATCTGAAATATATAAAGAACTAAAGAAGTTAGACTAAAAAACAAACAGACAAACAAACAAACAAAACAAAACAAAAACACAAAACAAACACACACAAAACAAAACAAAAAGTCAAATAAATACCCCAATTAAAAAATGGGGTACAGAGCTAAATAGAGAATTCTCAACTGAGGAATCTCAAATAGCCAAGAAGCATTTAAAGGAATGCTCAACATCTTTAGTCATCAGGGAGAGGCAAGGAAATGCAAATCAAGACGACCCTGAGCGTCCATGCTACACCAGTCAGAGTGGCTAAGAACAAAACCTCAAGTGACAGCAGATGCTGGCAAGGATATAGAGAAAGAGGAACACTACTGCACTGCTAGTGAGATGGCAAACTTGTACGACCACTCTGGAAATCAATCTGGCATTTTCTCAGGAAATTGGAAATAGTTCTACCTGAAGACCCAGCTATACTGTTCCTAAGCATATACCCAAAGATACTCCCCAATATCTCAAGGACACATGCTCCACAATGTTCATATCTGCCTTATTTGTAATAGCCAGAAACTGGAAGCAATCCAATTGTCCCTCAGTGGATGAAAAGAAACAAAAAATGTGGTTGCTTTACACAATGGAATATTATTCAGCTATTAAATCAAGGACATCAAGAGTTTTACAGGCAAATGAATGGAATTATAAAATATCATCCTGAGTGAGGTAACCCAGACCCAAAGGGGCATGCATAGGACGTACTCATTGATAAGTGGATATTAGACACAAAGTACACAATATCTATGATATACTCTACAAAACAAAAGAAGTTAAATAATAAGGCCATAGTGAGGATGCTTAAATCCAACTTAGAAGGTGGAACAAAATAGTCATGGAAGGCAGAAATAGGGAGGTACCTGAATGGGAGAGTGGAGACAGAAGGGAATAGTGGGTAGAATCAGGTACAGGAATGGGGGGGTGGGCAGAAGACAGGCCCAGAGGGCCAGGATTATGAGTGAAAATATGCAGCTACAAGGTGGGGTGGGGGTGGGGGAATCTCTAGAACGTCCCAGAGACCTTGGATGGGGTTGGGAGGGGGTCCTAGGACTCAATGTGGGTGACCTTGGCCAAAATGTTCCACAGTGGGGATATAGATACTGAAGAGACCACCTCCAGTAGTCATATAGGACCCCCAGTGGAGGGATGGGACATCATCCCACCTATAAAGCTTTTGACTCAAAATTGCTCCTATCTAAAAGCAATTTAGGGTCAAAAATGGAGCAGAGGCTGAAGGAATGGCCAACCAGTGACAGACCCAACTTGGGATCCATCCCATGGGTAGGCAGCAAACCCTGACACTATTATTGATGACTTATTATGTTTGCAGACAGAAGCCTGGCATGGCTGTTCTCTGAGAGTCTATACCAGCAGCTGACTGAGAAAGATGCAGATATTTACTGGCAAACTTTGGACTAAGGTTGGGGACCAGTCTGGAAGAGTTAGGGAAAGGATTGAAGAAATTGAAAGGGATGATAACCCCATAGGAAAACCAACATTGTCAACGACCTGGACCTCTAGGAACTCCAAGAGACTGAGCTACCAACGAAAGTGCATAGACAGGCTGGTCTGAGGCCCCTGGCACTTAAGTAGCAGAGGGCTGCCTTTAATGTCCTCAGTGGGAGAGGGTCCACCTAATTCTGTAGAGACATGATGCCCCAGGTTTGGGGGATACTGAGAGGTGGGGCACACACTCTGTAGTGAAGGGGAGGGTAGAGGGGAGAACTCTGATGGGGGACTGGAAGGGAACAACATTTGGTATATAAATAAAGAAAATAATTAATAAAAATAAATTGTTATTGAATAGACCAATGACATTTATTTCTATTTATTAGTAAAGACAATGAGATGTTACATGCCTTAATGTAATAAATAAATAAAATCAGATTTTTCAGTGATCACAATAATTGTCTTCCGAACACAATGAACTTGTTGCAGTATATCTTCAACACATCATAAGGTTGTGCAGATGAAAAGGCATCTAGCTCACTAAAAGGCACTATTTCTTGTTGCTACCTATTTTTTTTCTCTCTCCTATTTTCCTCTTTGTCATCTACAAATACAGCTAACTATGCTGCATTTATGAAGTCTGGGATGATCTGTATAAAAAGCAAGTCATTTTTTAAAAGAAAAAAATCCTTCTGAAATAAGAAACTAAGTACATTTTTTTTGTGAACCAGCACTAAATATCAGATAATATTATTCATGCTGTAATTTGAAAAGAAGGTAGGAGAAAATCATCTCCTCTCTGCCTCTGCATAATTCACCCCTGGGAGCACAGAAAGCACCGGAGAACAATGGAAATGGAAAATTCGTGACTCTCATCACTAATACTTTAGTCTTGAGTGAACCACAGTCATGATTTTCCAACAAGAGCCTTGTCACGAAACCAAGGAAACTTCAATTCAAAAATCAAGCTTTCAAAAATGTTTGCTTTGCTTGAACTGATGAAATTTGTCATTGGAACAAGATTTCATGCAAATAGTAAGCTTGTTGAGTTGAATTCTGCTTCAGAGAGAACTACAAACTACAAAATTACAGTGCAGAGTCCAGAATTGATTCTAGTGGGAAGAAGAAAGCAAGAATCCTAGTAACAAGAAAATAGTATCTTCACAGTAAGGCGTGCTGATGTATGCCTGTGAGCCCAGCATCATGGAGGATTAAACTGGAGGCCGGAGAGTCGTTGACCAGCCTGCAGGGCACAACAGACTCTGTCTCATAGCAACAACCCATAAGCCAAAAATTCTCTGGAGATTCCTCAGCTCTATGAGACACCCCTCCTTGTGATGGATATTTGAACATGGAGGACACTGAAAAAAGGTTCTAGGTCAGTTAGATTATATATAATGGCTGACCAATGGCAAGCTTCATAGTAAGTAAATGGGACACCTCAATGTTGTCCTAGGGCAGAAGCCTTCATAAGAACCCACACTCATTTCAGTGCTAGAGGAATCAAATAGCAACACACATCTCGGTAATATCATGTATGATACAGGGTAAAAGAAAAAATCACTCTGGCAATATTCATGTTAAGCGACCCTTGTTTGGTGATCACAGGCTTAAAGGCCATTAGAATGGAGTTCTTTTTTCATAATCATCAGCATAAAAAGCAAGGCTGAGCAAGCTTCAGGCATGCTCAGAACGGGCAGGTACCTCCCAAGTCACACTCTTGGTAAGACAGTGATGTTCTAATTTTCCCAGATGGTCACTTCTAGGTAAATATTTCAGTCCATACATAGGAGTCATAAACCTTAACATAGTAGTGTATAGCATTCTGGCTTTCTAGTAAAGAAAGGAAAGCTATGACTTCTTTCTATTGACTGTACACAAATATTCTTGTCAATATTATCTGATAAGACAATATACCAAGGAAAGCTATCTGCTCCAGACCATTCAGAAATAATGTGACATTTGACTAAAATGTACATCTGGGTAATGGTCCCTATCTTTAAATTGTTTTTAGAATTCTTGTAGCAAATGATTAACTTGCATTGATTAATATAGTTTGAATAATAAAATGTATTTTCTGAATATAAGATGATCATTTAATATTGTTAATACAATTTTTAGCAAGATTCCATACCCCAAAATCTGAAAAATTATGTATCTCTTCATTCAAACATGGTGCCTCGTGGGAAATTTCTAGAAGAGAAGGTTTTGCTTTCTAGAGTAGTTTCGTGAGTTTCTTTAAAAAGATGGTGTACTAAACAGAACTGTATCTGAATACTTAGTTTTCCAGAAACTTGATGAAGTTTAGTGCAGTCCCTATTGACAGTTTCCTGTACATTATGGCTTCAGTTTGAGAACTATGTCTCAGTTACTGTTCAATGACATCACTACTAAGGCAATTATAATAAGAGGAAACATTTCATTGGAGGCTGGCTTACATTTTCAGAGGTTTAGTCTATTATCAGCATGGCAGGAAGCATGGTAGGATGTAGGCAGATGCTGGACCAGTAGCTGAGAACTACATCCTGATCCATAGGCAGAGAGAGAGAGAGAGAGAGAGAGAGAGAGAGAGAGAGAGAGAGAGAGAGAGAGAGAGAGGAGAGGAGGAGGAGAGAGAGACACCAGGGGGGCTTTAAAACTTTAAAGCACACCCTCCAACAAGGTCACACCTCCTAAGCCTTCTGAAATAGTTCTGTTCCCTGGTCAATAAGCATTCAAATATATGGGCCCCTAGAGGCATTCCTTTTTTTTTTTTTTTAAAAGAAGAATGAAAATCTTTATTTATAGGACACATCAAGGTACAAAATTCAACATAGAAATACACGCAGAGGATTTATTCAAACCACCACAGTGACTAAAAGCAATCAGTGACTAGAGCCATCTGATAAACAATTATTAGTCATAAGAAAGAATTATGGAAGTATAAAAGTTCATAGCTTACACAGTCAGTTTGGCAGGGATAGCTTTGTTTTCATTTTCATTTTGGTGAAATTTTATTCGTCTGATGTTCACAGAATTCATAGTTTAGACTTTATAATTTAGTGAGTTAACTGACTTTTTGTTCTCTCTCTCCCTCCCCCTCCCCCCTCTCTTTGTGTGTGTTTGTGTGTGTGTGTGTGTGTGTTTGTGTACATACATGTGTGTTTTGCATGGGCATGTGTATCTTTGCATGCATGTAGGGAGGAGAGATGTTGATGTTGGCGTCTTCTTCAATTACTTGTTGCCTGATTTTTTTTTTTTTTTTTGAAATGTTCTATTTTTCACAGACACCAGAGTTTGACAACTCAGCTAGACTGGGCAATTGTATGGACTGGGATTTGCTTTTCTCTACCCCTAGCTTTGGGGTTGGAAATGAGGGTTACCATGCTGCCATTTTGTTGGTGCTAACTCTTTTTTGACTTTCAAAATATATTTTATATTAATCTTTGAAAATTTCAAAGTTGTATATATAATGTAGATAGATCATGTTCTTGATTAAGTTTAATTAATTGTATGTGCTTTGAAGAGCCAATGTTACCTCAGAAAACACAACCTCAAACACTGTGCTACCCTCACTAAACTTCTTGGAATTCCTCTTAATTTTGAAACTGAATACACAAAGATATGGTTTGTATTAGATATAGCAAATAGTGGGAAGAAAAAATATGTTATTTAGTTAAGTTATGGAAAATTTATTTTATAAAATAGGATCGTCTAATCATAAAATTTTATGGAATTTCTTTTTGATCCTATAATCACTGTCCATGTACCTCATAAAGTCTGTCAAACAAATATGTAAAAGCAAGGTTAGGCTCAAGGACATTTTTCTATAATAAATATGAAAATATATATTTGTATTTTTTCATGAATTATTTCTGTAGGAATGTGAAGAAACAAGGTAGCTTGAGTTGGAATAAATCTTCCTTAACATCCCGTGCTTTTGCATTGTTCCAGTTTGCTAGCTACATATATGTCTCTTACTTACTAATATAGTAATTTTAACAGTGGTACGTTTAAACGCCGAAGCAATCGTGAACTTATAGCCACTTTAACAGTGGTGCATTTAAACACTGAAGCAACTGTGAACTTCTTACCACTTTACCAGGCATTTTGCTTTTCCTGTGTCTTCCTTTGAGCACCTTCTCCACTGCTTTGCTGTTGGAATGCTCTTCAGTCTTGCTGACTCTTTTCAGATCTGTGTCACAAATGACTGTTATTAGTTACCTACTTTTCCTACCATATTTTGAGGATTATTTAATGCTTTTTAAAACAATATCATTTCTGAAAATGATTATACATTTTCATGCGCCATACTGAAAGCACACACATATTAAGTCTTTTGCTTTCCTCTTCTTTTGGGTGGTAGCTGCTTAGACGTCTTCCTATGCATTTTATGCAATCCCTTTATTACTGAGTTGCATCTCTCTTTCATAAGGCAGATGTTTAAGAAATAAAATAATTATTATTTATTATTCTTTTATTTTATTATGGCTTTAATGAATTCTAAAGACAAAGTAGACACATTTTTATTCACTCATCACAATGATGCAAATTGGCTTCATATTAAAGCAGCATTTCACGAGTCTTTAACTGCACACATTAGAAAAGATATGGTTTTTATGTCTACTTAGAATTTATAGCAGCAATATTAGCCCAATATTAACATCTTTCTAAATTTGAAGTGTCAAAGTAGTTTCTATTTACCTAGAAACTAAAACCACACAATGTGTTTATTCATTCCTTCAGGGTGTTCCTTATTTGTACAGCTGAAGATGATACCCCAAGCCTTGCAAGTGCTGGGCCAATGCTCTGATAATGAGCTACATCATCAGTACATAGATACACATGTGTCAATTCTAGTGATTGTGACTGCATGGGATGTTAAATAAGATCATTTCTGTATGATGAGAACTATTCTTATGCAATTATCTCATGCCTAAAGTGCCTTTAATTTAGATTAGGTTCGGAAAACTACATCATGTTTACTGCACCTACGCAAGTATTTTTTTCAAATTTATCTTTAATGTACAACTGAATGACCTGGAACAGGAAAAATCAGTGCCTTAACTGTCAAAAGCTCTATAGAAAGGAAAACTTTTTTATTACTAAAGTAATATGGATTCAGGGTTGAGTCAGAAGTGAATTCCATGTGGGCAGAATGGTCTCTGTTTCTATTCTTAGCTCAATGGCTGACTGCTAACCCAGTGAAAGTCAAGACCTGGCAGCTCAGGGATCTGCATAGGAGATGCTTCTTTTCTGATATTTTTGAAGAGAAGAAAGTCTTCCTCCAGAAAATATCAAAGTACTTAAAAAAGAAAATAAAACATAAACATGAAAAGAATTTTAAATATGGCTGATAAGATAAAATCAGTAAATATGCTCTGTCTTCTTTTCTACCTTGTTTTTAGGACATGTCTGTGCCTTAGATAGAAACTTCTTTTTGTCAAATTTTCTGAAAAGACGACCCTTTTTATCATCTCCATACATACCAATTTAGAGACTGGTCACAAGGACTAAAGATTTATGTATTAATTTTAATTTATTTAAATAAAGGGGATGTACTCCACAGGCACTTTTATTGTATTCGTCACTCAGATTCTAGCTGTTCACAATACATTTTGAGTCCATGTTATATTATGCCATTACCATATGCACAATGATTACACAGTGGTTTGATGCAGTCTGTGCTTTTATAGAGCTCATATTCTTCAGGGAGAGATGACAACTAAATTGTTACAGAGATAGATACCATCATCAATTAAGTGTGCAGAACCCTTTCTATGAGAACAGAATTCAGGTTGGCAGTCCAGGTATGAAGCATCTGTAAACTGAGACCCAAAGATGAGCTGGGGTTAGGCACACTAAGGATGCATTTGTGCACATCTCACGGAAAAATAAAGGCCGACAAAGAACAGGACTTAGCATCCAGTACTCTAAAGGCCAAAAACCATTGGGCCTTGTACAGGGAGGGAGGCAAGATTGGTCATAGAGAATCTGGAGGGTTTGGTTTGGATCTTACATTGTACCTGAAGTTAACTAGAGTGTGAGTGACTGGGTTAGAACACAATGTCACAATGCTCTCTCAAGAATGTTTGCTTTCAATGCGAGCCATAAATTGGGTATGAGTAGAGGTAGAAGCTGAGGCTAATTAGGAATTGAAAGTAACAGCACAAGTGAAGGATTGTATGAGTACTGAGTACTATCCTCCAGGGACAGGGCTTCTCGATTTTTGTGTCTCTCACATAGATGTTCAATAAAATAATAAAAAAAATGTTTTCTGGCTTGAAATCAATTGAACCCTTGTCATGAGCTCTCTAATATTCAGAGTCCTGTAATTTCCATGTAGATTAGCTACTGTAACCTGTCACTGTATCAACCTATGAAATCTGGATTTGTTACTATAAACATTTATTACCATGAACTTTTAACCCTGAGTTCAAAAAGTTGTTCTCTGCTATACATTTATTAAAAAATGTTTATTTTTCTTTTATATGCATTGTTGTTTGCTTGCATGTATGTCTTTGTGAAGGTGTCAGGTCCCTTGAAACTAAAGTCACAGATAGTTGTGAGCTGTTGTGGGTGCTGGGAATAGAACCTTGGTTCTCTGGAAGAACAAGCACGTGCTGCTGAGCCATCTATGAGCCCTTACAATCTTTACTGTATATAACGGTTAGTTTTATGTCAACTTTATACAAATCAGAATCATTTGTTAGGGAATCTCCATTGAGAAAGTACTCCTACAAGATTGACCTGTGAGGAAGCCTTTAAGGCATTTTCTTGATTGATGATTGATGTGGGTTCATTCAGATCACTGTTGGTTGTGCTGGATATTATTAAAGACATCGATGAACAAGCTGTGGGGAGCAAGCCAGAAAGCAGCATGCTTCAGCTCCTGCCTTCTGGTTCCTGCCTCCAGGTTCTTCCCTGAGTACCTAAATAATAGATTACACACTGTAAGGTAAATTCCTCAGGTTGCTTTTTGTCATGGCATTTTATCACAGCAGTAGGAACCCTAACTATTATGTGAAAACTTCCTTTCCTTTGACTTCATCACATTTTTTAGCATGGACCTAAATCATAGCTTTAGACAAAAATATAAAAAGAATAAATATAATGTACTAGCATCCTATGAAGCAGTTCCTAAATCTCTGACTAGATTGTCAATCAAGTATTTAACAGAGCTGCTGAATCTTACTGATAAAAGTCACCGTTAGGGCACCAGTGGAAGGGGAAGCCCTTGGTCTTGCCAAGGTTTGATCCACAGTATAGGGGATTGATCGGGGGCATTAAGGGGGGATGGGTGGGGAGGGGAACACCCTTATAAAAGGGGAGGGGGAGGGGCTAGGGGACTGATGGACAGGAAACAGGGAAAGGGAATAACATTTGAAATGTAAATAAGAAATACCCAATTAAATAAAAATGGAAAAAAAAGAAAACAGGGAAAAAACATTTCAAAAATAAAAATAAAGTCAACATTCATAAACAATTTATAATAGCAAAGGTTTGATATATGTTCATTGTTTATGGTAAAGTAAGACATAGTAATTCATTTTTGTGGAGTAATTCATTTATTGTTCATTATTTGAAAGGAAACTTGAAATAGTTTTCAAACTGAAAATAATTTCTGAGCTGAGAGTGATGAGGTGGTGTTTTCCTGACATGTTAAAGGTTTTATTTTTATGGGTTTATATTTATTTAAAGAAAGAGAATAACAAAAAAGAAAGAAAATCCCTTTGGTCACCTTAATCAGTAATGATAGAATTGGCAAAATAAAAATTGACATAAAAAATTATTATGATCATAGCCATGTCATTATTGTATAGTAACTTATTTGAATTACTAATAACACTTCCTCTCATAGTAATTTCGGTCCTATTGAGCAAACACAGGTTTCTAGGGAAAAACAAGAGAGTGTTGCTGCTGGTGAAGCTGGTGTGCACAGAGGACCTGATCAGAAGTGTTGATTAGTTGGAAATACAATATTACTCCGTGTAAGTGTCTCCAGGAAAATGGCATGTGTCAAAGCTCTGGAGGAAGGAGTGGCTTCAAAGAATGTTTATTCATGGCTTTCAGAAAGATGCTTTTGGTTTGAGAGACTATTGTTTAAATGAAATTTTAAGGAAGCAAAAAAACTCTCCCTCTACTGTTCTCTCCTATCTGAATCTCATTAATTAAAAACGGAGTCTGCTTCTGGCAACCATCTTTTAATGCCTGCTCTGTATCCCAGGAGTCAAAAGCTTTGAGCAAGTTCTGGCTGCAATAGCTCTTGTAGTTAGGCCATGCACACCGATAAATTATTAGGTACAGTTTTGAATTATTTGTTCCTTTGAGAAGTCATTAGTTCTCCCTTCCACAGTGTTTATATGTGAGAACAAATGGAGCAGGGTTAATTATAATGTTTTGAGCAATAATAAACGGTTGTTGAAACCAGTCCTTCTGTTTGTTATTCTAACACAAAGTACTATATTTTTCTGGCAAAAGGATGGTAAGCAATTAATAAAACAAAAGCAGATAGTGTAAGAAAAGCAGTGAGAACTGGTGTTCATTCAGAAACAGCCTCTGAATTTTAAATCCCGGTTCTTCATGAATATTAAAGATTTTGGCAGCAGCCATTTTACTTCTTATTACACAAAATGCAAGTTATTAAAAGAGCTATTTTATAGATCTAGGTTATAATTTTTAAGTGATAGTATACTCTTTAATTTTTTTCTTCATCTGTGAGCTCCATGATTAAAATTCCCCCTTTTCATATCTAGATAAGATTTATTTTGTAATACACATGGGAAGTAAATATCATCCTCTTTAAAGCCAAGCCTACTCTTTGGAGTATGATAGATGCAGATTAATAACTATGCTATGCAACCAATAAAAAGATATCAATATCAGTTTACTAAATTAATTAATACTAATTCAACTAATTTGAACTAAATAAACCCCAAATTATTCCTTGAATATCAACTCTTGAGCCCAGTCTAGTCATCTCTCTGGTTTAAGACGAACAATATCAGGTTGACAGAGAATAAATTCGGGGGCTCTGGAATGGTTGACAAGTCCCTAGGTCACAATTAACTTTATCTTTAAAGTGCAAACAGAATTATTGCTTTACTGTGAGAATTTATTATTAAGATATCTTTGTCAATAAATTGAAGTATGATATGTACATATGCAGTCGACATTAGCAAAAAAGTTGCCCTGAGGGAAAAAGATAGTAGGAGGTTGACAGACCCACGATTTAATGAAGACAGCTTAAAAAAAAAAGAAAGAAGACATGTTAGATTTAAAAATCATGATGGCAAATTTATACTTAAACTTATTTATTTCTCAAAGAATGGCAAAGACCTTGTTAGAATAGAAGAGATTCCACTAATTCATTTTTTTCTGCAATTGAACTAATAGAATCCTGTTCTGTCCTGGTTAAAATACCCAAACACACACACACACACACACACACACACACACACACACACACACACACACACACATCCTCAGTTGTCTTATGATCAATAGTGACGTTATTCTTATAAAATACGTCTTCTACAGATCATGAATAGAAAGGTCATCTTGTTCCCTAGAGCTCTTTCCCCTATCAGACAAATAAAAACTAGAGGTCATGAATAGACAGGATGAAGCACTCATGAATATACCTATATATTATTAGTCACTCATCTACTATGTATGAACTAAAAATGCATTTTCAAAATAACATAACTAAAAAAAATAATATTACTGAAAGTAAAAGAGAACAACTTTGATGCATTTACATAAGAAATTCCAAATGTTTGATGGTAAAATTAATCTAGTGGAGGTGTATATTTTGGAGCTAATTCTGACAGCAAAAAAATAATATTTTGAAAGTAACATTTGAAAATATAACCATCTCCCTTGCTTTTATTTTTTTTTTAACCAAGTGACTTAAGTCAGTGAAAAGCAGTATCTTCTGTAAAGTTTATTGACATTTTCATCTACTTTGAAGGCAGCAAATTTCAGGCATTTCTTTCTCACTGGTCTGGAGTCTGGGAAATCTATCATTAAAGCACCACTGGGTTGCATTCTGGAGAGGCCAGATTTCTGGTTCACAGACGGCGTGTTATTGCTGTGTTTGCACATGAAAGAAGGACAAATGTCATAAGAGCTGCAATCTCAACCTCAGGCAGATCACCTTCATAGCCTTAAAGTCTACATCTTCCAATGCAAAATCTTACAGGCCAGGAGGTCATTGTATACACAAAGAAGAGGCCTCACAACAAAAGTCTGGTGTTTCCATTGGAATCATATAATCTGTCATTCAGATGGCTGCAACCAAGGCTGTAAAGTAGGAGCTCTTAAAGCAGGCCTGAGCCTTGGTAAATCCTACTATGTGCACAATGACAGTGCTTGTAAGAAAGTAATGGAATGGGGCAATCTAGTCTTCATCTCTCGATGGGCTTCAGTCTTTCAAATTCCCCGACTTGTTATTACAGTTTTGTTTCTGTCTTAATTGAGAATGGGTTGCATGGCAACACTGCTTTCTCTGCAAGGTTTTTGCTATTACGTTGGCTTTAAAATACACGATGAGTGGGTTCTAAAAAGAGTGCAGAACAAATCACTTTGTCTTGGTTTAGTATTTGACTTTGGACCTGATGAAGGGATTCTTATACCCACCTCTAAGCCTTGGTAAAACCTCATTTCAGCACATGTTAATCTTCACTTTTAGCTTGATTCGTGAGCCTGAAAGCCAAGCCAAGGAAATGATAGAGCACACTTGTAGCCGTGTGTATATGAGTGTTTGTGTGTTTGAGAATGTTTGTCTAGGTTTGGTTTTTATAGGCATCATAAATCATGACTGGGGCTGTAAATTAACAAAAATAATTTAGTAGTTAGAGAACAGAATGTTATACACTGTGTACCGTATTTATTAAGAATTAAGAAAAAAGCGTAGTGTTCATCTAGATGACCTTTTGGATTCCATTTAAAACTATGCACCCTCTGCTTTGGGTAGCTCATTTCTCATGCTCAACAACTACCAGAGTTAGTTTGTTTTTGTTTTTTGTTTTTCTCTTTTCTCCAGAAGCATTTTCTTGAGTCTCCAGGGTTTGTTACCTGACTTGTAATAACATTGTTTATTTGAATATCATTCTCTAACGAAGTAAACTAGTCTTGGTCCCGTTGCAGTGGGCAATCATTACAGAGGGCGAGCTGGCTTATTTTTAAGTTGAATGATTTTTCTCATAAGGCAATCTCCCCACATTAGGTTCCTTGTACTTTAAAAATGCTTTGGAAGTCTGTGGTCAGCAGTCAAAATACTTATGTTTTCATGAGCGCTTTCTCTATACCAGGCCTTGTCTGAAGCTCTAAAGGAGGAAGGACAATATGCAGAAAGTGGCCACTGTGCTCTGCACAGAACAAGCACAGAAGAACTGAAAGGAACTGAACATGTGATCTGAAGGTGAAAGGAGGTAGGTGAGAGGGCTCACTTTGTTGTGCAATGTGCTGAGAGGCCTTTCGGAGAGAATAGTGACTGGAGTGGGTTGCAATTTTAAATTACAATTGTAAAACTCAGATTTAGAAGATTTTGTTAAGTGAGCAAGGTGCTAAGTCATTTCAAGTTTAGAAATGGACACAAATATAAGCCTGGGGTGCTATGTAGACGCTGTATTCAGACTCCTGAAAAAGAGACACCTACCAAGGTGCTAGTGATCTTGAATCAGCAGGAGCTACAAAAGGTCCACCCATCTGTTTTATTGTATATGTTGTGAGGGCTTTTAAACGAAAAGGATGTGGTAAAATTTGCTGGGTGGATGTTGACAAAACAAATGATGAATTGGAAGGGACAAGCCATTAGGGAAGAGAGGGAGGTAGTGTCAATAGGTTGGGAAAGACAGAACCATTAGGTGATTCAGTGTTTAACTGACAGGCTAGTATATTGATGGGTAAGTGCAGGAATTCCTATCTAGAACAGGGCAGAATCATAGTATTCCTGAAGGGACACAGATTGTCCCCCCCACTTTTTTCAGGAGGGAGGGCTGAGTCAGTTCACAACAGTTAAGTTTGGTTCCTGGGTTCTGTGTGCCCAGTGTCTAGGATAGTAAAATGGGAATGCATTTGTCTGTTCAGATGAATCTTATTTCTTTACCATTTTCTTCTCTTCAATCATGCCTTACTCACTGCACATGGGTTTCAAGAAGTTATCATTTTTTTTCTAATAAATTCTTTTCTGCATGTAGAGTGGACATATTAAGGTAGAACCTCTTTTTAACATATCCCACTAGGTGTCATTATCTCAGATTATTTCAGTAGAACAGAGAGAACAATACACATGTTTTCTCTGAATGGCTGAAATTGGGAATTTCTAAACATGGAGACCACTGAACTAAAGGGGAAAGAAGTGACCAGTATGAGTAAAGGCATAAGCAGACCGACAAGGGAGGAGAGATCCAGGTTGAGACAGAAAGGAAATTTTCTTGCCTTCTCTTTGGACTTTGGTTTCTTTATGTAACCATTCCCTACCCTTCAGAATTGCTGACATATTCCAGTAATATCTCTAGCAAATAATCTTTTCTCCCATTCTTTTATTTTGTTTAAACTACCTAGGGTCCCTTTGTTTTTGAAATTAAAATTGTTCTAAATTATACCTAAATTAAGATATTAACTATGCAAAAAAAAGTTCAGAAAATAATGACAAAAAGTGAACATGATTGAGGTTTTGTCAGCTAAGGTTTGGCAACTGAAGGCCAAGGAGTGGAAGAAAATGTCCAGAAAGAGCAAGTGAAGTGATAGGTAAACAGACTTGTAGGCAAGATTTAGTAATATAAACACAAAAGAGAAATGTTTTTACCTAAGAAGAGAAGGGTGGAATAAGTTGACAATAGCCAAAGGGGAAAAAGGAATTTCAAATATGGGGTGTGGATAAGTGCTTAAAATTGTTAAAGGTCCACCAGCATGGGGGCTGCTCAAAACCTCTTGACTTAGGCAAACAAATGAACACTGTGCACTTTGCTTAGGTGAAAAGGGTTTCTGCAAAGAGAGAAGAATGTTGCCTAAAATAATGGATAACTAATGAATGAGAGAAGCCTGCCCTTACCAATTGTGTTAAGATAGGGAAGGAGACAGTAATTACAAGTCACTTCATTAGTTTGACATGCATTGTACCCTCCTCGCTGTGACCTGTAAAACAAAGCTACATGGTAAAGTAGACACAGTGCCTCCCTGACCTATAGAGTCTAGTGGGGGAGGCTTACATGGTAAGCCTCTAAGAGATACAACTAGAGAAAAATATTTACTTTGGTGTTATAATGATATATCCAGGATTGTATGCCTACATCACACACACACACACACACACACACACACACACACACACACACTACATATAGTCTAAGATAAATTTTGTATTTCAAAGGCAAATACAATTTTTATAACTTCTTTTCTAGCCAATTTTCTGTACAATTCTAATACACAGTTGGGCTGTTCTGTCTAGAGAACAATAGCTTAAGAGTTCATTCCTTCTCTTACGTGAGAAATGAGCAATGTGAGGAATGAACAGTCTTAAATACCACCACCCAAAGAGTGCAGCATTGAGGACTAATGAAGTAGACAGTAGCATTCAGAGAATCATACCAAAAATGTTAGCTCAATCTTTTTACTTTCTTAATAAAACTGTATGTATGATTTCCCTTCACTACAGAATTTTTATTATTAAGTAGTAACATAAAGCCTTCTACAAAAGGGAAATTTTAATATTTTTAATGGCACAACCCTGTCTCTTCTTTTTCCAACAATGGGAGGCCGAGAATAAAATTCTTCATTTGGGAGGCTCCTGTTTATGAATTACCCATATTATATTTACAGATATTGAAAAGGATTGCTATGACTTACCGTTTTATTACTTAGCTAGTGTTTCTACATTTAGTAATGTTAAAAGTTACTGGTATTCAAAGACCACTGAAACATTGATATAATTTTTCTAATGTTAATGTTGGATAAATCTATATTTTTAAAATAAAGTTTTTACTAAATCTTTTGAGAATTTCATACAGTGTATTTTGATTATATTCATGCCATAACCCAACTCCTCCCAGATCTACCCACCCACTCTTAGTTTCCTATCTACCCAACTTTGAGTTTTCTTTAAAAAAAATCTAATCTATTTTTTGTGTCTTAAAATCTTGTGAGTGGGGCCTGCCCTGGAATGTGGTCAACCCAACAGGGGTCATCCGGTTTAAGAAAACTGACTCTCTTTCTTCTAGAAGCTATAAAATGCTTGTGCCAAGATTGTATCTGGTTTGAGCTTGTATGGGTCTTGTGCATATTGTCATAACCACTATGAGTTCAAAATTTGCCCAAAGAAGGGATAACATTGTTCCTGCTTTATTTGTGAGCCATTGAAACTCAAAGAAAAAAATACATAGTATACTATTAATGGGAGAAATATCAAAGTCTCTTGGAATGAAGAGGTAGCATAACATTTAGTTATGCCAGGTTTCCTAACACATTTTACCTTGAATTATGATGCCATAGAAGGTAGTATATATTGACTGCAAAATAAATGCAGTTACCAATGAGAAAGGAAAAATACTGAGCAAGGATTACTGGTCGCACTTAGGAATAAACAGTCATGACTGTTCAGTAGTTTGGATAAGTTCATTTTAAAATCACTCTCTCTCTCTCTTTTATATTTTTAAAATTTATTTTTATTAATTTTAATTATCTATGTGTGTAGGCCTATTGTGGGCATGTGCAAATGCGTACATGTGTATGTGAATGTCAGCTGAGTAAGATGCCCTTGTAGATGAAACTAAAGACTGTAAGCTGCCTGATGGGGGTTCTGGGAACAAAGATCAGGGCCTCTGAAATAGAATTATTCCAGTATTTTTAGGATGTCCATAATAGCTTTATCAAACAGCAAAATCTCCAAACCATTTTTACAGAAGATCAAAGAGGTAGAAAATCAAAGGGTTAAATGCTCAATGACAATATGAAATGGATATAGAAAATTTGTGGAATGATGTTATATTTAGTGTGCAAAACACAATAAAAGACTGAAAGAATGTATGTGCAGACACAGACGTGCCTTAGTTTGGCTTCTAGAATTATGATAAATACTATAACCAAAAGGAACTTAGAGAAGGAAGGGTCTATGTCATGTTACACTTTCATATTCCAGCACATCTTTAAAGGAAGACAGAACAGAAAAAGCAGGAACCTGGAAATAGGAACTGGAGCAGAATCCATAGAAGAATGCTGCTTACTTGTTTGCTGCCCATCATTTGCTCAACCGCTTTCTTATACAACCACCTGCTCCAAGTTGGCTCCACCACTTACTGGGATGGACTCTCTCACAGCAATCATCATTCATGAAAATATCTCACAGAGTTGCCTACAGGAGATCTGATATATACATTTTCTCAATTGAAGGTTAATCTTCTGAGGTATCTCTACCTTGTGTCAAGTTGATAGACATGAACAACCAGGAAGCACATACATACACATGAGTATACAAACACTGGAGATTTTTCAAACACACACAAATGCACACACACACATGTACACACACACACAAACACACACATGCACACACACAGACATACATCTGCACACACACACAGACACACACGCGCACACACACACGCACTCATGCATACACGCACACACATATACACACACAGACACACATGCACACACACACAGACACATACACATGCACACACAAAGACACACATGGACATACACATACACAGACACATACACGCACACACATACACACACACAGACACATACACGCACACACATACACACACACACAAACACTCACAACTCTTTCTCTTTAGCATATTTCTTTCAACAAATGGTAGTACCCTATCTGTAACCTGACTGTGAAATGTGATTATTTGGCATCCACAATTCAGAATTATAAAGGGTCAACTTGTAGAGCATATTCGTTTTCAGTGAAGAATTTTATTTATTAGCTGCTTACTAGAAAGACTATTCACCTCTTAAAAATCCTTAAGTATTAAGTATCTCTTAAAAATCAAGTAGTATCCACTCAGTTTTCATGGCTCTGCTACAATGGTCATCACATTTGAAAGTATTTACTGTATAATTTACATTTCCTCATGCCTCAGTCTCAATGGGTACAAGTGGGGCCACACCAAGATAATCACCAAAATTGCTTCAGTGTTGTATCAGCCTGATAAAAAACTAACTTAGTTCTCTGAGAGCCACCTGGCCAACCTGCTTCTCATAGCTACCCCATGTGTAAACAGGCAGGTTCCACAGAGGTATCACAGCCTGCCACCAGGCTGACACTGGGGCTCCCTTTTGTACCATCTGTTAAGCACCATAACCTCTGCTGCTCTTCTGATAGGAAAAACAAAATGTAAGTTGTACCAGACAGAATTTCTATGAAACTATGTAGAGGGACATGCCAAACACAAAGAAGAATTCTTGTTTCTGCCACCATTTTGTGCCACTATTAATAACAATAACAACTCTCTTAGCACTCTTATGTTTCCAGAGTATAAAATATTTTTCTTTACAAAAATTTTAGTTTTTATAAAAACTAAATCTTCTTGTTATATGGATCTGAGTCACCTCCTAAAAGGCTCATATGTTAAAAAATTGACTTCTAGCTAGTTGATGTAACTTGGGAAGCAACTGGATTATAATTGACTAATCCTTTGCTAGATTCATAATGAAATGGATCATTAGGGACTGGTGAAACTGGCAGGTGGGTGGTGTATGATTAAAGGAAGTGGGTCACTGGGTGTGTTACCCAGGTCTATCTTTGTCTGTCTCTCCTTGGCTATCATGTAGTGAGAACACTTGCTGTTCCATCACTCCCTTTCTCACAATCATCTCTGTAACTCCAGGTCCTCACTGACAATGAACTAAAATTTCTGAAACTGTGAAACCAAATATTTTTTTCAATTGTCATCCCACTAACATACCTGTGTATGTATCTTCATTCTCCGGTTTTCCAAGTCTTGGCAGATAATACTCTCTTCAATCTCTTCTTTTACAGCTAAACAAAAATCATGTACCTTTATATAATCTGCTCATATTTTAGAACATCTATAATTACAACCAATGCATACACATAAATTTTTCAATACTATAACAAAATACCTAAGATATATAGTTAAAAATTTGAAAGGTTTATTCTGGCTCACAGTTTTGTAGATTCCTGTACTGTTGTTTAGTGTACTGATTTCAGGTCTGTAGGAGTAAGACTTCATAGCCAAAGAAACTCCTCCATCTCATGGAGAAAAATGAAATAAAGAGGAGGCAGGTGTTGTTGTTGGAGGAGATTTTATAGTTTCTTTAAAGAACATGCTTCCAACAACTAGATGATCTCTAAGAGTTTTTACTGTTGCCTGCCAGTCATACGTAGAGGGATAAGCTTTAAGTGCATGAACCTTTTGAAGACAGTCTAGATACAAACTGTAACACATGCTCAGACGTGTGTCTGACTATGTCTGACTAACCACTAGTTCTCAGGGTTTTGGTATATTTTTACCATCAGATGTTTAGATGTACTTGAACACATAAACCAAGACTCTATTTTTTCATTCGGTTGAGAATTTAAAAACTACATATTTAAACAAGCTAATACATTTTAATAAATATTTAATAAATATTTAAACCAGCTCCCTAACTCAAAAGGATCAAATATGCAAGTCATAGTACACTATGAAGTTAACCCAATACCGTATTAAAATGACCAGCAGAAGTTATATGACTCTTGTCAAAGAAACAAAACACTTAATCACTTACAAATAACAAAAACTATGAGACATGAAACTACCTTCTCATTTTATGACTGTGATAGAGTCGAGAAACCAAACTCAACATCTCGAATGTTCTATGATAGGCTGCAAAAGCAACAAGTTCATCTTCACCCACTGCTAGAGATAATATTTATTAGGCTTGAAATAAAAATAAACTAGTTCTCTCTTCTGGGATGCTTTGATTGGAAATTGAAATGTTCCTTCCTGATGCTCATATATTTAAAGGTTGGTCCTGAAGTGGTGGCACTATTTTGAATGTTGGTAGAAATTTTAGAAGAAACAACTTGGATGGAGGAAGCAGGCCACTACATCTTTGGAACAATATCTTGCCCTAGCTCCTCTGTGTCCCTCTTTGATTCTTGTTGGTCATCTACTGAGCAGCCTACACCTCTAAAATATTGTGCCACTATGTTATTCTTACTCTTAAGCTAATTAGTAATAGTCTGAACCCTAAGAAACCATGGGCCAGAAGAAATGTTTGTCCCTTTCAGTTTTTGTTTTGTTTTGTTTTTGTTTTTTCTGTCAGGTATCTGATTACAGTGACATAGGCTCAACTAAGGAAGGGTACGAGGAGAAGGGCTGTTTTACTCCTAATTGCCTGTGCTTTTCATTGTGCAAAAATCTTTGAAAAATTAGTCTTAGTTGTCCTAAGGATAATGGATGCCTCTGTCCATAACAAAAGTAGAAATGCAGAACTGCTGAATATGTCTTCCCACGATATCGAGATATTAAGTCACCTGGGAAGTGAATTGAGGGAGAGATCTGAATGGGAGGAGGATGGGGAGAGGAAGAGGTGTTGGATGTAAGGAGAGCCAGGGTGAGAGGGCCCAGAGACTGAGCAGAAGGAAATTGGCAGTAGGATTGGGAGGTATCTCAAGGATATGCCAGAAATCTAGGATGGAAGATACTCCAGGTAATCTATAGGAGTGATTCTTGCACTCCTAGCAGTGGAGAATATGAAGCCTGAAGTGGCCACCTAACAGGCAGGAGTCTCAGTGGAGGAATAGGGACACCAACCTACCTACAAAATTTCCATCCAAAATGTGTTCTTCCTACAAGAAGTGTAGGGATAAGGATGGAGCAGAGACAGAGGAAATGGCCCACTTCAGAACCATCCCATGGGCAAGAACCAATCCCTGACACTATTAGTGATGATCTGTTATGCTTGCAGACAGGAGCCTAGCATAACTGTCCCCCTGAGAGGCTTCATCCAGTAGCTGACTGGAACAGATGCAGAGGCCCACAACCAAATATTAGATGGAGCTTGGGGAATCTTGTGAAAGACTGGGGGAAGGATTAAGGGCCCCAGAGGGGATAGGGAGTCCACAGGAAGACCAACATAGTCAATTAATCTGGACTTTTGAGGGCACCCAGAAACTGAAAAACTAACCAAGGAGCAAGCATGGGCTGGACCTAGGCACTTCTACACATATGTAGCAGATTTGAAGCTTGGTCTTCATGTGGCTTTTCCAACAACTGGAACAGGAGACTGACCCTGAATCTGTTGCCTGCCTGTAGATTCTGTCCCTCTAGCTGAGAAATCTTGTATGGCCTCAGTGGGAGAGGATGTGCCTAGTCCTGCAGTAACTATATATGCTAGGGTGGGCTAGCACTGGGGAGCTCCCTTCTTAGAAGAGAAGAGGAGCGAGAAGAGGCTGTGTGAGGGGTAGGGACTGAGAAGAGAGGGTCTATGGTGAGGATGTTAAGTGAACAAAAAATTAATGGGAGTAAAGGAAAAAATAAAGTGACCTTACATTCTTAAAGCTATTTAAATAGCAAGACTAACAGGCACACAGCTTAGTCATCTCTTTAAGGAAAGCATGGGCAGTGAAGTAATGCCATAGTTTTACCTGAGACTCATGAGTTAATGCTAATAAACAAGTTCTTCCTGGGATACATTTTAAACATAATGCTATGGTGAACTGCATCTCATAATAAATATTTTAAAGCTAATATGTGAATTGTAAGTCGTTTTCTAAAGCTTTGTCTACTACATATTTAAAACATAGGAAAAAGTCATGTGTAATTAAGCCAAGAATTAAGTCACTGCCACATTGTAAGCAGGGGAAGAAAAGGATTTGATATTAATAAGTTAAAAACCTAGGATGTACAGGCTTAAAGGGCAGATAATTACATAAAAACACAATTGGACCTGAGGTGCTGGTTTGCTTCAGCCTTACAAAGTAGAGTGGATTTCAGAAAAATAGCAGAACCAAAAAATGTGATCATTTGAAAAGCTTACATTTTATGAAGTAGTGTCTGGGAGATATTTACCAAAGATAAACAGCAAGTATTACCATGAATAACATGTTTGGTTAAATGATGGTTTGTGGTTTCTTTTGTTTGTTCTTTTGTTTGCTCTTTGCTTTTTATTATTTTCCTTTTCTTTGGTGTTGTCCAGAATGCTACTGTATAACTTGAAAACACACTGACCTGATCTTCAGGAGAGTCTCACTGTTACCTCACTCCCTTTCCCAATGTGAGAGAGGATGTTATGACAGACCACTCTTAAGTCTTCCAACTCCTTCCGAACCCCTCTTGTTTCAACCACTTACATAAGGAAGTAAGTCAGTAGGTGCCTACACTGTAGTGAATGCACTGAAAGAAATATGAACCAAGAATAAAGAGAATTCATGATCAATTTCCAGTTTCTGAATTATGATGAATAGGGCAAAGTCAGACATGTTTCTATTTTACCTGAATTTAATTAAGGAATTAATAAAGATAAACAGGAGATGAGGTATATGTCAAAAGAAACTACTAAACTCCAGAATTTAATTAACTAATCAAAATTGGCCTTTTGTCAACACATACAATATTCAAAAGAGAATAGGAGAAAGAGGGGAAGGGAAAGAAAATGGTCTTAAAAAGGCATAATCCATGATTTAAATATATAGTCCTTAAAAATAAGCTAAAATTTGCATTTAAATGAGCCCATGAGGAATTTTGGCAGAGTTAATAATTCAATGGTATTTGAAATTACAGAAATGAGTTGGGTCAAAAGAGTCCTCATAATTGAACAATGCTCATAGAGAAAGTGTTACTTGGGATTACTTCACAGTAATGTATCTTACTATGACTAACCAAACAGCTACAGAAAACTATTTCTGTATATTCTATCTATTGGCATTGACTGCAGTGAGGAAAGTCACACGAACCTTTTCACAAGCTGGGAAGCCTGCCCAGTGTTTCCTTCATGCATCTAGTGATGAAAGCTTAGAAATCTTTTCAATACAGCTGGGAAATAAAACCTCTTGTTAAAGAAATACAGCAAACTTCTAAATTCATGAACAAAAGCTTCTGAATTATCTATAATATTAATTATAATATATAGATATCAACAAGACAAACAAGGGAACTCCTCAACTGAAGTATGTATGAAATTTACTAGCTAGTAAGTAGTTCCCCTTCCACCTACTTTTATGGAATTAAATTAATATAATTCTAGGGTGTAATATAGCCATGTATATCTTTTGTGTGTATTTTATTAGGCACATATTAACACAAGCAATCTGTGCCTTCAGAATAAGTCAAGTAAATGTCTATGATAGAAAAATCACCTAAACTTTCTTTATATAACTGTGAAGTACACCTGTGAGTCAGTGAAGAAAGCCACAGTAATGTAGACATTTTGCCTTTTGGTCATAATACATTGGCAGTGCTTCTAAGCTGTTTTTTACTGTTAGTAAGAAAACTAGTAATTAAAGAACATTAACATTCTACAAGACTGTAATTTCACTGGTACCACAGGAACTCAAGGAATCCACACTAAAGAAAGCAGCATTTTAAATGTTTTATGTTTCTAAATAAAATGGGGAATATTCTTCTAAAGCAAACTCAAAATGATCATTTTTATATAGGAAATCATTTGAGAAATCCACTGCACTCTTAATCCAAAGGCATTTCTTTTCCTGTTTTATAAAAAGGTTATAATTAGGAATAATATGAGCTTTCTAACAATGAATAGGCTAATCCATTGACTGTGTCTTCTGATGCCCTGTCCCATGCAGTTATTAGACCATATTGAGATGGATGGAAATATAGTGCCTGCATGTTATTACTGGCTTTCCCTTCCCAGAGATACTAGGCAGGATTGTTCATTGTTCACCACAACAGCATTTCCTCTTCCAAATGATTCAGCAGAGAAACACACACTTAGTCTGATGGTTATGCTTCGTGACATGAGCAGAGGGAACTCTCTATCGTAAGTGGACAGAACAGAAGTAAAAGATAAGTGGAGAGGTGCAGGCATTATATCATCTCAGGATTAGATTTGAGTTCATTTGAGAAGAGATTACAACAGCAACAAATAAGTTGGGGCTCAGTATACACAGTAAGTATTTATTAGAACTAGTATTACATATACCTAGAGGACATTTAACTCATTAGCCCAACTTGGATGACTTGAGAGTGAAAGTTTCATTCAAAATTTTATCACCAGTTCAAGAAAATCTTGCTATTTGTAGATACACTTGCCAATTGGTAAGAAAAATGTTACACATATTTTACCTTTATCATACATTTCTGAAAATAAAATGCATTATGGTAAAATATTATTCCTCTTTATTTGACTTAAGAGTATTTCTATTCTGTTTTATTGAAGAAATAATAAAATTGGATATATATAATAGGTAATAAAATCTCATTACTGGATGTGATCATTAGAAATAATAATAGATCAGTCAAATAAATGAGGTATTTAGTAAAAATAACTGTATCTGTAAACTGCTTATCTTTCCTTCATCTGCTTCTATGTTGACTGATACCACTTAATACCATTATCAAGTGGAATTCACTCACACAGAAAATCATAAAACTAAATATGCTAGTACCTCTGGAATAGGGGCAGTATACATTTGAAAAGAAGACAGAACTTACAATCGAAATATAAATAAGAAATACTCAAGTTAATAAAGATAAAAAAGAAAATAATTGCCAAATGAAAAACTCTTTTTTAGCATTTCAGCTGCCTTTTATATTCATTTTATATTTTTAAACACCTAAATTTCAAGTGTTCTTTTGCTGCAGAAAATTTGGGATTTTCTAGATACTTCATTTGTACTGACTGAGAGCAAGTAGTGCTTATTATATGTAGTATGACTTGTCTGAAAATAACTTAAAAAAAATTCAATCTTGGCCAGAGATAAAGAGGTGAGGAGTAAATGCATCTCCTGCCAAGCCTGAGAGCCAGGTTTCAATTCCTAGGATCAATGGGTAGAAGGAGATAACTGATTCTGGCAACATTTTAACTGCACACACAAGTACACACTGCGACATGTATCTTCACATACAAGGGCATGTGCATATACACACATATATATGTACACATACATAGCCACAGACATACACACACATACATAAATGCACACACAAACCTACAAACACACATATGTACACACATATACACACAGAGGAACACATCCATACACATAACACACAGACACACATGTATACACAAAAACATGACAACACACATACATTAGACACAGGTATGTCCACATATACATATACACATGCACACACAATCATATACACATGCACAGAGATGCACAGACATACTTACATACACACATGCACACTCACATAGGCACACAAATACATACACACATATACAGGAACATGCATGTAGGGACACACACAAATACAGAAAAATTACTATACACAAATATACACATATGCACACACAGAAGTGCATACAAGTACACACAGCTATACACAGGCATACACACAGATACACATGGATACACAAAACACACACACATACATCTGCACAGACATACATAAAAAGACACACACACAGACACACACACTTCTACACATACATACACACAAGCACACAGATAACATATTCACATATACATATACACACATATACACACTCACATTTATGCACTCACATGTATACATTCACATACATGCACAAATATTCACACACATTCACACATACAAAGACAGACAGACAAAGACATGCACACAGACACACAGATGCATATACAAAGCATATGCAGATATAAGCACACATGTATACATATCCATACACTCATGTGTACACACAGACACACACATACACATGTGAACATATATACCTGCACACATACATAGACAAACACACACATAGACACACAAACATTTACATATGAACACATACCTGAACAGATACACACACACGCATGCTTATTCACTTGCAGACACACATACATCCACACAGAGGCACAAATATATATATGAACTCACATATACATGCACACCCATCTCCCACCCCCACACAATAAATAAATAAATAAATAAATAAATAAATAAATAAATATATTTAAGATCTAAAATGATCCCAGTATTTTATTACATGATATACATAGCAGCAGCCATTGTAGAGAATTCATTTTTGGAAACTAACTCTGGCTGTAATAAGAAGATAGATAGTATATCAGAACAGCCATGTATACAGTGCTCTTCAAATTACCATGTCTTTGAATACTCAAGGGATCTTAAAAATAATTTTAAAAATGATATGCGTGTGTCTATGTGAGGGCAGGTGCACATGAGTGCAGGAGTCCAAGGAGGCTAGAAGAGGGCATCAGGTCCCCTGCAGTTATGAGCAGTTGTGAGCTACCTGATAGATACTGAGACCTGAACTCTAGTATGCACTTTTAGTCATCAATCTATTTCTCCAGAGCTCACCTTGAAATCTTAACATATAGAGTCTCCTTTAATGGCTCTGGGTTGGGTTCCACAGTTCTGTATTCTAACAGGTTTCCAGGTCATGCTAGGCTGACATTTGATAATTTGAGCAGCAAAAGTCTGTATAGAAGACAACACCATCTTACTTTTTAGACTGCTATAGTTCTCGGTGAAGCATTGGTAACCAGATTTTTTCCAAATATACTGTAAATCAGTACTCTCATTTATGATACATCGTTTACTCATTATAGTATCTACTTGGCATATGCTTTTTCCAAGAATATAAAATGTTACTTCTTCTAGTACATTACACTTGCTCAGACATTTAAACAGTAATGTATTGTAGGTTAAAGGATGAGAAATTTGCAAGAGAGCAATCATGATTGATAAGGTCCCCAAACTACATGCACCAATACATTTTCTTTTGTGTGTAGAGATTTGACACTTGCTTTGTTGGGGAGTCATTTGGAACCCATCTTCTATGATGCTGACCTTTAGGAGCATACGGTTGTAAAAAGTAAATTCTTCACCAGATGTAATTGTCATCTTGGAGGCTTACTTCTGAATGTACTCTCTTCTAGTTCTTTATGAACTCTGGCTGGCTAGCTCAACTCAGCTGTTTGGAGTGAAATTCCTCTCCATGCTGACGGATACAATATGGCATCTCTCAGATTCTTACTGAATTATTCTGTTTTGCCTCAAACTATGACAATCTGTTCTAATCTTCTGGATCCATCTCATTATGTGGCTAGTTCTGTCTTCACCTGCAACCTGTCTCTACAAGACATCTTAGTAAAACTGCTCTCCCTCTCCCTCTCCCTCTTCTTCTCCCTCTCCCTTCTCTCTCTCTCTCTCTCTCTCTCTCTCTCTCTCTCTCTCTCTCTCTCTCTCTCTCTCTCTCCCACATCAACTGTGTTGAACACTCACATCTTTTTATATCAAATTAATTGTGAAAATGACATGGACCACTGTAATAGTGGCTGAAGGGAAAATATTCTCAATAATTGTCAAAACTGAGGGATTCTGCCTTTTATACAAAAACAACAACAAGAATTTCTTGTAAACTTCATATTGTTCCACTGTAATCTTATGGCTGCAGTAACAATGATCAGTATGGTTGGTGATAGTAGTAGCTGCTTGGCATTAGAATGTCCCCATTCTACAAGTTTATGAAACCAATTAGAATAACTAAAGGATTGTTTTCTTGAATTTTACTGCATGCATTCTTATTTTGCTGAGTAAAGCATTTTGCACTGGATATACTGCTAGTCTTTGTACGTCACATTTATAACTATTATTCTAAAGGCACTGAAAAACTTTTCCTTTTAATTTACATTGAAATTTCTAGATTTTTACTTTTTGTAATTTGAAGATTTGTCATGGGGATGGAAGAACATGAAGATTGCTGGGATCTTTCAAATATTTGTGATTCATGTCTGAGTTGTAAGTTCTCTGTGACAATTCAATTTTTGTGCTTAAATAAATAAAGTGATTAAAATATAGTTATTATACCAAAAAAATGTGACCAAAGAGGTAGAAAATAATGTTGGATGGAGAAGAGTAATGAGTCATAAGCACTTTCTTCTTCCACTGTATGTTTATTATCTGAAAGCTCTTACTTATGACATAGACATTAGTATTAGCATGATTGGGTCATGGGTACAGGAAAAGGCAGCATGCTCCTTGGCACAGTCTGCAGGCCCAAAACTTTAAGGCTTTACATAGCACACGTGTCTGAGACCTTATTGATGGAAGGCACCCACATCAGTTGAGGCCTTCCACAACTGTCCACTCTAGCAGTGGTTCTGATGTGAAGGTCCTCTTTCCCTATTGGTTGTTGATCGTTCAATAAAAATACCAAGAACCAATTGCTGAGTGGGAGAAAAGAGTAAGGACTTCTAGCTCTTGCAGGCTTTTATGAGAAGCAGGAACTGAAAGGAGATTTTTGCCATGCTTCAGAGGGAGAAAAGATGACCAGCCATGTGAGATCTCTGGTAGAGCAACCATAGGCCCATTTCCCAAGTGGGAGATTAGGAACATAACTAATCTGAGAGGTCAGTTTTGGGTGGCTGAACAAGGAGAAGGTAACTGAATAACTAAAACTGAAGGCAGATTTATGGTGCTGAGCTGGAGTTAAAAAGAATAGTGCAAGATAGCCGAGGAAGTCTTCGAAGTGCTCAGCAATTGAGCCAAAAAGGCAGGTTGAAAATAAGCTAATGTGTGTTTGTGTGTGTCTTTCCTCGGCTGATCTGAGGGAACTTGGGTTGGTGCTGGTAGCACAGTCTGCCTTGAGCTTAAAGCAAAGTAATAAAATCTACACACTATAGCCCACTCCAACAATAGTTCACCATTGGCACAGTGAAGAAAATCTTAGCAGCAAGAACCTGTGAGCTGGAACCCAATGAGGATTGAGAAGAAAAAGAGATCTTAGTGCTAAGTTGTCAGAAGGCCCAAAGGACCCCCTGAAACAGGCAGCAGACCAAAAGGCTATGTAAGTCCAGCCTTGGTGTACTTGTTACGCTGTGACATCCAAGATCAGAGTGCTAGAACTTCTGCTGTCCACAGGTGTACTGGCAACCTTCTTTGTCCTTATTACCTCATCTCTATTAGCAAATTAGGGGCTGGGGCCAAGGACGATAAAGTCCAGTGTGATTAATTAGCTACACGAAATGAGATCTGGCTGTAAAAACCCAGTGAGAATTGAAATAACTAAAATAGAAATGACCCCTAACTCCACTAACTAAAAAAAAATGACTTTTTCATCAATCTTCCATACTACAACTTGGGGATTAGTACAAAGTCCTGTCATGTATGGTCATATGAGATAGATTTGGGATTCACCAGTCTAATGTAGAATGCCTTTCAAAAATAAAATTTTGTTGTATTTGAATTTTGTTTAGTTTTAAGTAGTCAATTTAACAAATATAGTTTTGCATAGCAGGTATCTTCTGAAAGAGCCATTAATGAACACACATCTGAATTTTAAAAATTTGGTCATCTTTGGAAATTTGTTGTTTAATTCTTTGCTGGGCAAGTCATTTTTTTTTTACTGCTCACTAAGTACTCCTAACCTATTTTGCCCAAACTACCAAGTCAAGTGGGCACTGTGGATCAGTGCAATGGATAGTGATATAGCCTCAGAAGTGGTCTTTCTTATAGACTAGCAGAATTCAGCTATTTCTAGTTTGAGGGATTTAGACAAGTAACTAGAATTATTTGTGCAATCACTTGTGAAATGTTGTGAGAATTGAATTAGCTGTGTCAGAACTGGAGTTGTATTTAGTAATGCTAGCTAGACACACCAGCAATACTCTTATTTTAACAGTTACTTATATTCTATGTACATTTACTTGTGTGGAACAAGGTGTGACACTATTATTAACGTTCTGGTGTGCTTACAGCCAGGGGCCTATCATGACTGCCCAATGAGCAGCTGAAAGAGTCAGATGCTGATATTTACCCCCAGCCCATGAACAGAAACTGGTGACCCCTGTGGTTGAGATGAGAAGTTGGAAGAGGGCAACCCTATGGGAAACTAGCAATCTCAACTAGCCTAGATCCCAGGATCTCTTGGACACTGAACCACTAACCAGACAGCATACAACAGCTGATTAGGAGGTCCCCAACATATGTACAGCAGAAGATTCCTGGGTCTGGACTCAATCAGAGAAGATGAACTTAACCCTCGAGAGACTTGGAGTCCCAGGGAGTGGGGAGGTGTGGTGGGGTGGGTGTGGGGTTGAGGCCATCCTCTTGGAGATAAGGGTGTGGTGGGGGGAGGTGTGGGATGTGAATCAGTCTGGGAGTGATCCTAGAGTGAGATGGTGTCCAGACTGTAAAAATAGATTGAGGAATACATTTTAAAAATAAGAATATTTTTTTCATGTTTTTAATTGTCAGAAACTTTCAGCCTTGCCATCTAATTGCCTGGAGATATGGGCAAGCTTTATATTTTTCTCCTGGTCTCCTTTTCTGTGTACCATACAAGGAGAAAATAACCTAGTTTAACTTTTTCTCTCAGCCGAGAGGCTGTAACCAATTGTTCAGAATATGTGAAGTGTTAGCCAAGGAGGTCTATGAATTCACAAAATGTTCCCAGCATGCAACATGCATTTTTTGCCTTTGCTTGCTCTTTTTTTCTGCCACAATAAATTTGTCATGCTGTTGATAAATCATTAAAATTGAGGTGAATTCCATCTTTAGAATTCCTTAAACTTCTACCTTGTCATTCTGTGAAATGTCCTTTTAGAGTTTGTTATTTTCACATCATACTTGCCTAACCTGTTTCCCTAACTTTTCTTCTTTGAAAAATATAGCATGAGTTGCAGCTCCTAAGTGCTTTGTCTGTCATTTGTGTAGCCCTGCCTTTATCTGTGGCTTCCCATGTCCTATTGTATGTACTCTGGGATCATGTGAGCATACTGTTTAAATGGCACAGTCTGATTGAAAGCTCTTATTTAATAATTTTGCACAGTAATAGGCTTACTTACACTGCCAATGGTCCAGAGAATATACACTAAGAATCACTGTTCTACATATATGATAACAAAAGCAATTTCATCACTTGTACAACAATTGTTTTGCTGTGAATTGTAAGCATGTTGAACTAATTCTCTGGTCTACTCATGAAGGAAGTAATATAGTCCTGCTGTTGTGTAGAAGAGAAAACCAAACACAGGAGATTAATCAGTATGCCCATATGTGTAATCCAAGCATCTATATATTTTTTCTAACGTTTATGTGTGTGGAGGGGTTGTGTGTGTTTGAGTTCTAAAACACAACAATGACAAAAATGTGGCTCTCATAAAATTGAACTCACTTTATCTTGAAGGCACTTGTCAATATTGAAAACAGAATGAAATGCCAATATATAGTATTCATATAGTAAATCAGTTATAAATTATATTAAACATATACTCATCATGTAGGTATAAATGATACCCTTTTGTAAATATATATCAGTTATAGTTACATATAACCATATTTTTATCTACATTTTTCTTTTTTGAAAATAGATTTCTTCCTCACATATTGTATCCTGATTATAGTTTCTCCTTCCTCTACTCTTTCCAGTTTCTCCAGATTTTCTTCCCATCTGGATCCATCCCCTTTCTGTTTTTCATTATAAAATAAACAGGCTTCTGAGAGATAACAGTAAAATAGAATATAATAGCACAAAACAAAACCAACACATCAGAATAAGACAATATTTTAATGTTCTTCTGTAACACCCTAATATAAAACCATTTGACCACCATTTGTTTGTTATTAACAGGTTAAAGAGTTCTTATATTCCGTAATCATTTAAACATGGTCTTTTAGTTCAGAAGCCAAAGGGTAATTGAAAAAGAGGTGGTGTCAAGTTCACTGTCCAGAGTGCCAGACATTTCCCCAAGGGCTATGGGACATAGCTGATATATTACTGTCTGAGCTGAGATGAGCACAGTGCTCAACTTATTAACTTATAAGTATTATCAGAAAACAAGCAGATCACTAAGGAGAGCATTTCATTCACAATTTTCATAATTTATACTGAAACAACAGAAATAACTTTTTGAGGGCATCAGAATATTTATAACATATTTTAACAACCACCAGCTCTGTTTCCCAGTTACTATAAAAGCTGTACATTTTAATATAGTTATATATTTAAATATATTAAAATATTAATATTTATTATTAATATTTATCATTAATATTAATATAGTTTCAATAAAAGCTAGTACAAGACATTTTAACTGGACAACATTTGTGTAAAGCTAGCAGGTAGTTGATGATACAATTCTCACAGTTTGCTAATTGTATTATGAAGCCAGACATGTCTAGGTCTGTGGGAATGTGGCTGTTTATGGGTAAAGCCTGTGGGTAACCACATGTCTACCAAGTGGCTGACCATGTCTGCCTTCCTTTGGCTTCAGTATTTATTCTGTGACTGTGATATTCAGAGTGTATATTGTGGGATCTCTATCATTGAAATAGAGAATATGAATATGAATGTGAATATGAGTTAGTGTACCTAATTTTAATATGAAAGTATATTGATTCAAGCCATGAAAAGGGTTTGTGCATTCTGATAAGAATTTAGGACTGCATTCTAGCCAGGGAAACAATGGCCACACCTATCAGAATCACAGATGTTTCCTACCAGCCAACGCACAGCCATTACTCTCTTGAGAGGGCAACAGAAACCAAGGAACAAAATGCCCACCCAGCAAAGACAAAGCCAGACATCAGTACTGGAAATACAATCTCCCCAAATCCAAATGCCTAGATGCCAACTTAAAATTCCAATGAAAAACATTCAGGACAATACATTCCCACTAGATTCAAGAAGCTCTACCACAGCAGGCCCAGAGGATTCCACCATAGCTGAAGCACAATAAAAATATCTTAAAATAGCCTTTGGGAATATGACAGAGGTGTTAAAGAGTACGTGAACAAATCCTTCAAAGTAATCTACTAAAAAACAAACAGCCAGAGGAAGAAAATTAATAAAAACAGCTCAGGATATAACATTAGAAATAGAATAATAAGAGAATATGCATGCAGAGGGATATTAGGAATTTAAAAATTTAGGAACTTAAACAAAACCTCAGAGGCAAGCTTCACCAACAGAAAACAAAAGATGAAAAGGATAATCTCCAGCATTGAACATACAATAGAAAAAATAAAACCTTGATAAAAAGTGTTAAATTTGGCAGACTCCCGGACCAGCGGAGGATCCCTGCCTTCAGCAGCTCTCTGCTCCCAGGCACCCTGGAGGGGAGTTCTCGCCGCCTGGTCGGGCGGGCTCTCCTGAGGCAGCAGAGCGGAGAGACCCCACGCGCTGCCACCCCTGCCCACATCCCTGGCCCAGGAGGAACCTGTCTACGGCCTCTGGGTACCCGTAGAGGAGGGCACACCAGCAGCAGATCCACTGCGTCTGAGACACCGCACCTCAAGTGACCGACCGGATAAACAGTTCTCTGCACCCAAATCCCGTGGGAGGAGAGCTAAACCTTCAGAGGCGGACACGCCTGGGAAACCAGAAGAGACTGCACGCTGCACACAGTACTGACCCCAGAGGAAAACAAAAGCTATCTGGAACCCTGGTGCACCAAACCTCCCGGAAGGGCGGCGCATGAATCTTCCTGGCTGCTGAGGCCGTGGAGAGCTCATAGGCAACACCCCACGAGCAAACTTGAGCCTGGGGACCACAGGTAAGACAAACTTTTCTGCTACAAACGACTTGCCTGGTGAACTCAAGACACAGGCTCACAGGAACAGCTGAAGACCTGTAGAGAAGAAAAACTACAAGCCCGAAAACAGAACACTCTGTCCCCATAACTGGCTGAAAGAAAACAGGAAAACAGGTCTACAGCACTCCTGAAACACAGGCTTATAAGACAGTCTAGCCACTGTCAGAAATAGCAGAACAAAGTAACACTAGAGATAATCTGATGGCGAGAGGCAAGCGCAGGAACCCAAGCAACAGAAACCAAGACTACATGGCATCATCGGAGCCCAATTCTCCCACCAAAGCAAACACAGAATATCCAAACACACCAGAAAAGCAAGATCTAGTCTCAAAATCATATTTGATCATGATGTTGGAGGACTTCAAAGAAAGACATGAAGAACTCCCTTAGAGAAACACAGGAAAACATAAACAAACAAGTAGAAGCCTACAGAGAGGAATCGCAAAAATTCCTAAAAAAATTCCAGGAAAACATAAATAAACAAGTAGAAGCCCATAGAGAGGAGTCACAAAAATCCCTGAAAGAATTCCAGGAAAACACAATCAAACAGTTGAAGGAATTAAAAATGGAAATAGAAGCAATCAAGAAAGAACACATGGAAACAACCCTGGATATAGAAAACCAAAAGAAGAGACAATGAGCTGTAGATACAAGCATCACCAACAGAATACAAAGAGATGGAAAGAGAATCTCAGGAGCAGAAGATTCCATAGAAATCATTGACTCAACTGTCAAAGATAATGTAAAGTAGAAAAAGCTACTGGTCCAAAACATACAGAAATCCAGGACTCAATGAGAAGATCAAACCTAAGGATAATAGGTATAGAAGAGAGTGAAGACTCCCAGCTCAAAGGACCAGTAAATATCTTCAACAAAATCATAGAAGAAAACTTCCTAACCTAAAAAAAAGAGATACCCATAGGCATACAAAAGCCTACAGAACTCCAAATAGATTGGACCAGAAAAAAACACCTCCCGTCACATAATAGTCAAAACACCAAAGCGCACAAAATAAAGAAAGAATATTAAAAGCAGTAAGGAAAAAGGTCAAGTAACATATAAAGGCAGACCTATCAGAATCACACCAGACTTTTAGCAGAAACTATGAAGGCCAGAAGATCCTGGACTGATGTCATACAGACCCTAAGAGAACACAAATGCCAGACCAGGTTACTGTATCCTGCAAAACTCTCAATCAACATAGATGGAGAAACCAAGATATTCCATGACAAAACCAAATTTACACAATATCTTTCTACAAATCCAGCACTACAAAGGATAATAAATGGTAAAGCCCAACATAAGGAGGCAAGCTATACCCTAGAAGAAGCAAGAAACTAATCGTCTTGGCAACAAAACAAAGAGAAGAAAAGCACACAAACATAACCTCACATCCAAATATGAATACAACAGGAAGCAATAATCACTATTCCTTAATATCTCTCAACATCAATGGCCTCAACTCCCCAATAAAAAGACATAGATTAACAAACTGGATACGCAACGAGGACCCTGCATTCTGCTGCCTACAGGAAACACACCTCAGTGACAAAGACAGACACTACCTCAGAGTGAAAGGCTGGGAAACAACTTTCCAAGCAAATGGTCGGAAGAAGCAAGCTGGAGTAGCCATTCTAATATCAAATAAAGTCAATTTTCAACTAAAAGTCATCAAAAAGATAAGGAAGGACACTTCATATTCATCAAAGGAAAAATCCACCAAGATGAACTCTCAATCCTAAATATCTATGCCCCAAATACAAGGGCACCTACATACGTAAAAGAAACCTTGCTAAAGCTCAAAACACACATTACACCTCACACAATAATAGTAGGAGATTTCAACACCCCACTCTCATCAATGGACAGATCATGGAAACAGAAATTAAACACAGACGTAGACAGACTAAGAGAAGTCATGAGCCAAATGGACTTAACAGATATTTATAGAACATTCTATCCTAAAGCAAAAGGATATACCTTCTTCTCAGCTCCTCATGGTACTTTCTCCAAAATTGACCATATAATTGGTCAAAAAATGGGCCTCAACAGGTACAGAAAGATAGAAATAATCCCATGCGTGCTATCAGACCACCACGGCCTAAAACTGGTCTTCAATAACAATAAGGGAAGAATGCCCACATATACGTGGAAATTGAACAATGCTCTACTCAATGATAACCTGGTCAAGGAAGAAATAAAGAAAGAAATTAAAGACTTTTTAGAATTTAATGAAAATGAAGATACAACATACCCAAACTTATGGGACACAATGAAAGCTGTGCTAAGAGGAAAACTCATAGCGCTGAGTGCCTGCAGAAAGAAACAGGAAAGAGCATATGTCAGCAGCTTGACAGCACACCTAAAAGCTCTAGAACAAAAAGAAGCAAATACACCCAGGAGGAGTAGAAGGCAGGAAATAATCAAACTCAGAGCCGAAATCAACCAAGTAGAAACAAAAAGGACCATAGAAAGAATCAACAGAACCAAAAGTTGGTTCTTTGAGAAAATCAACAAGATAGATAAACCCTTAGCCAGACTAACGAGAGGACACAGAGAGTGTGTCCAAATTAACAAAATCAGAAATGAAAAGGGAGACATAACTACAGATTCAGAGGAAATTCAAAAAATCATCAGATCTTACTATAAAAGCCTATATTCAACAAAACTTGAAAATCTGCAGGAAATGGACAATTTCCTAGACAGATACCAGTACCGAAGTTAAATCAGGAACAGATAAACCAGTTAAACAACCCCATAACTCCTAAGGAAATAGAAGAAGTCATTAAAGGTCTCCCAACCAAAAAGAGCCCAGGTCCAGACGGGTTTAGTGCAGAATTCTATCAGACCTTCATAGAAGACCTCGTACCAATATTATCCAAACTATTCCACAAAATTGAAACAGATGGAGCACTACCGAATTCCTTCTATAAAACCACAATTACTCTTATACCTAAACCACACAAAGACCCAAAAAAGAAAGAGAACTTCAGACCAATTTCCCTTATGAAAATCGACGCAAAAATACTCAACAAAATTCTGGCAAACCGAATCCAAGAGCACATCAAAACAATCATTCACCATGATCAAGTAGGCTTCATCCCAGGCATGCAGGGATGGTTTAATATCTGGAAAACCATCAACGTGATCCATTATATAAACAAACTGAAAGAACAAAACCACATGATCATTTCATTAGATGCTGAGAAAGCATTTGACAAAATTCAACACCCCTTCATGATAAAAGTCCTGGAAAGAATAGGAATTCAAGGCCCATACCTAAACATAGTAAAAGCCATATACAGCAAACCAGTTGCTAACATTAAACTAAATGGAAGAAACTTGAAGCAATCCCACTAAAATCAGGGACTAGACAAGGCTGCCCTCTCTCCCTACTTATTCAATATAGTTCTTGAAGTTCTAGCCAGAGCAATCAGACAACAAAAAGGAGGTCAAGGGATACAGATCGGAAAAGAAGAAGTCAAAATATCACTATTTGCAGATGATATGATAGTATATTTAAGTGATCCCAAAAGTTCCACCAGAGAACTACTAAAGCTGATAGACAACTTCAGCAAAGTAGCTGGGTATAAAATTAACTCAAATAAATCAGTAGCCTTCCTCTACACAAAAGAGAAACAGACCGAGAAAGAAATTAGGGAAACGACACCCTTCATAATAGACCCAAATAATTTAAAGTACCTCGGTGTGACTTTAACCAAGCAAGGGAAAGATCTGTACAATAGGAACTTCAAGACTCTGAAGAAAGAAATTGAAGAAGATCTCAGAAGATGGAAAGATCTCCCATGCTCATGGATTGGCAGGATTAATATAGTAAAAATGGCCATTCTACCAAAAGCGATCTACAGATTCAATGCAATCCCCATCAAAATACCAATCCAATTCTTCAAAGAGTTAGACAGAACAATCTGCAAATTCATCTGGAATAACAAAAAACCCAGGATAGCTAAAACTATCCTCAACAATAAAAGGACTTCAGGGGGAATCACTATCCCAGATCTCAAGCAGTATTACAGAGCAATAGTGATAAAAACTGCATGGTATTGGTACAGAGACAGACAGATAGACCAATGGAACCGAATTGAAGACCCAGAAATGAACCCACACACCTATGGGCACTTGATTTTTGACAAAGGAGCCAAAACCATCCAATGGAAAAAAGATAGCATTTTCAGCAAATGGTGCTGGTTCAACTGGAGGTCAACATGTAGAAGAATGCAGATCGATCCATGCTTATCACCCTGTACAAAGCTTAAGTCCAAGTGGATCAAGGACCTCCACATCAAACCAGATACCTCAAACTAATAGAAGAAAAACTAGGGAAGCATTTTGAACACATGGGCACTGGAAAAAATTTCCTGAACAAAACACCCATGGCTTATGCTCTAAGATCAAGAATCGACAAATGGGATCTCATAAAACTGCAAAGCTTCTGTAAGGCAAAGGACACTGTGGTTAGGACAAAACGGCAACCAACAGATTGGGAAAAGATCTTTACCAATCCTACAACAGATAGAGGGCTTATATCCAAAATATACAAAGAACTGAAGAAGTTAGACAGCAGGGAGACAAATAACCCTATTAAAAAATGGGGTTCAGAGCTAAACAGAGAATTCACAGCTGAGGAATGCGAATGGCTGAGAAACACCTAAAGAAATGTTCAACATCGTTAGTCATAAAGGAAATGCAAATCAAAACAACCCTGAGATTTCACCTCACACCAGTGAGAATGGCTAAGATCAAAAACTCAGGTGACAGCAAATGCTGGCGAGGATGTGGAGAAAGGGAACACTCCTCCATTGTTGGTGGGGTTGCAGACTGCTACAACCATTCTGGAAATCAGTCTGGAGGTTCCTCAGAAAATTGGACATTGAACTGCCTGAGGATCAGCTATACCTCTCTTGGGCATATACCCAAAAGATGCCCCAACATATAAAAAAGACACGTGCTCCACTATGTTCATATGCAGCCTTATTCATAATAGCCAGAAGCTGGAAAGAACCCAGATGCCCTTCAACAGAGGAATGGATACAGAAAATGTGGTACATCTACACAATGGAATATTACTCAGCCATCAAAAACAATGACTTTTGTGAAATTAAATAGGCAAATGGTTGGAACTGGAAACTATCATCCTGGTGAGCTAACCCAATCACAGAAAGACATACATGGTATGTACTCATTGATAAGTGGCTATTAGCCCAAATGCTTGAATTACCCTAGATGCCTAGAACAAATGAAACTCAAGGCGGATGATCAAAATGTGAATGCAGATCGCTCCTGAGAGACACAGCCAGAATACAGCAAATACAGAGGCGTATGCCAGCAGGAAACCACTGAACTGAGAACAGGACCCCTGTTGAAGGAATCAGAGAAAGAACTGGAAGAGCTTGAAGGAGCTCAAGACCCCATATGTACAGCAATGCCAACCAACCAGAGCTTCCAGGGACTAAGCCACTACCCAAAGACTATACATGGACTGACCCTGGACTCTGACCTCGTGGGTTGCAATGAATATCCTAGTAAGAGCACCAGTGGAAGGGGGGAAGCCCTGGGTCCTGCTAAGACTGAACCCTAGTGAACTAGACTGTTGGGGAGAGGGGCAGCAATGGGGGGAGGGTTGGGAGGGAACACCCATAAGGAAGGGGAGGGGGAAAGGAATAACACTCGAAATGTTATAAGAAATACTCAAGTTAAACTTCTCAGTAGAGACTCTAAAATCCAGAGGGGCCTAAAAAGATATGCTACTATCTCTATGATCTCACAGATGTCAGACCACTCCTATACCCAGCAAAACTTTCAATTGCCGTAGTTGGGAGAAATAAGAATACATTTAAGAAATATGTGTCTAAAAATATAGCCCTACCAATGGTGCTAGAAGAAAAACTCCACCCTAAAGAAGTTAATTGCTCCCAAGAAAGACAGGGAACAAATGATTTCAGAGTAGCAGTAGATGAGAAGAACAGACACACACACACAGGGAGCTGGGGGGAGAGCACAGGAATCAACAATTACTAGTTATTAATATCTCTCAGCATCAGTGGTCTCAATTTTCCACTAAAAGACATTAACAGAATACACTCTAAAACAGGGTCCGTCTTTCAGCTGCATCCAAGAAACACTTCTTATCCTTGAGAATAGACATCACTTTACAATGAAAGGACAGAGAAATATATTCCAGGAAAATGGATCTATGAAGCAAACTGATATATTTATTTTAATATCTGACAAAATAGACTTCAAACTAAAACCAACAGGAATACATATTCATTGAAGGAAAAAGAACCAAGAAATCATAGCACTTTTAACATCTTTACTCCAAAGAAAAGGTTCCCAAGTTGTTTTTTGTTGTTGTTATTTGTTTTGTTTTTTATATTGTGAAATATTTATTTCGTTTTTATTGTATTTTTTGTTTACATTTCAAATGTTATCCCCTTTCCCAGTTTCTCATCCATAAATCCCCTATCCTATCCTCCCTACCACTTTTATGAGGGTGTTACTCCAATCATCCACCTACCACTTCCTGCCTCCCTGCCCTGACATTCCCTTACATTAGGGGTTGAGCCTTGCCAGAACCAAGGGCTTCTCCTCCCACTGGTGACCAATAAGGTCATCCTCTGCTACATATGCAGCTGGAGCCATGGGTCTGTCCATGTGTACTCTTTGGATGGAGGTTTAGTTTCTGGGAGCTCTGGTTGGTGGGTATTATTTTCTTAAGGGGGTTGCAAACCCCTTCAGCTCCTTCAATCCTCTTACTCCTCCAATGGGGACCCTGTTCTCAGTTAAATGGTTTGTTGTGAGCATCTCCCTCTGTATTTGTCATGCTCTGGCAGACCCTCTCAGAAGACAGCTAAATCAGACTCTTGTTAAGATGCACTTCTTGGCATCAGCAATATTGTCTGGGTTTGGTGGCTATATTGGTATGGACTGGATCATTACAACAGCTTAAGTCACATACTGACTCTCACAAACTGTTAGAATGAGAGTTCAATACCCTGCTTTCACCAATGGATAGGTCATACAGGGAAAAACTAAACCTAAAAATGTTGGATAACAGATGTTATAAACCAAATGGACATAATAGATATTTATAGAACATTTCACCAAACTCAAAAGAATATATCTTCTTAGCACCTCATGTATCTTTCCCCAAAATTAAACTACATTCTCAGACATAAAGTAGGTCTCGGCAGATATAAGAACATTGAAACAGCATCCTGCATCCTATATGTCCAGCATGGAGTAAATCTTGACATCAATACAGTAAAAAAACAAAAAGCTTGCAAACTAATAGAAAGTTAGCAATTCACTACCGAATGAAAAATGAGTCAAAACAGAAACTAGGAAAGAAATGAAAGACTTTCTAGTATTGACTGAAAATGAATACATAACATACCCAAACATATAGCACATAATGAAGTCTATTATAAAAGGCAAGTTCATTGTACTAAGTGCCTACATGAACAACTTAGAGATGTATCATACTAGAAACTGAAAAACACACCTGAAAACTCTAGAACAAAAAGAAGAAATCACACCCAAATGGAGTAAACAAGAAATAAACTCAGAGTTGAACTCAATAAAAATAGAAACAAAAATAGAAAAAAAACAATGAAAGAAGGAATAGGTTCTTTGAGATAACTGGTTCTAATTCAAATTATTTTAAAGGAAGGGAAAGAATATGAAAATTAAAAGTTAAAATGGAACATAACAGAAATCACAATGAAATAGAAAGTCACAGGAAATATTTTTAAAAATTTGCGATCTTCCACATTAAAAAAATACTACAAAAAAAAAGGAAAACACATTTCCCAGGAGTCTAAAAAAATGAATTATCATGGGATAACACTAACCAAGCCAAAAAGATTTATAGGATTAAAAACTTTAAGTCACTGAAGAAGAAAATTGAATAATATATCCGAAGATGGAAAGATCTTCCCTGCTCATAGATTAGTTGGGTTAATATAGTGAAAATGGCTCTCCTACCAAAAGTAATCCACAAATTCAATGCAATCCCCACTCAGATACCAACACAACTGCTTACAAACCTAGAAAGAATAATCCTCATCTTTACAAAAAAAACTAATACAACCCAAAATAATAAAAGAACTGCTGGGGTTAACACTCTTTCTGATTCCAAGTTGTATTGAAAAACTATACTAATAAAGACATCATGGTATTGGCATACAAACAGACACATTGATCAATAGAATTTAACTGAAGACCCAGACATAAGTCTACTCACCTATGGACACTTAATTTTTTGATTCAAAAAAGAGCCAGAATCACACATTGGAAATAAGACAGCATCTTCAATAAATAGTGCTGGTCTAACTGGATGTTTGCATATGGAAGGATGCAAATATATATGTAATTATAACCCTGACAAAACTCCACTCCAAACATATCAAAGACCTCAAATGAAACCAGATACACTGACATGATGGAAGAGAACTGGGAAATTGCCTTGAATTCAATCATAGATAAAACATCTTTTTGAACAGAATGTTGTTAGCATGGGTACTGAGATCAATAATTTATAAATGTTACTTCATGAAATTGAACACTAACCTTTGGAAAAAGTAGCAGCCTATAGATTTGGAAAAAGATTAACAACTGTACTTCAAATACAAGGCCAATATTCAAAATATGTAAATAACTAAAAAAACTAGACATAAAGAAAATTCAATTTAAAGATAGAATACAAGTCTAAGCAGAATTATAAAAAGTAGAAACACAAATGGCTAAGAAAGAAATATTCAATAACCTTAGCCATCAGGCTACTTCAATGAAAACTACTTTGAGATTTCATTTTATAATTGTCAGAATGGCTAAGGTCAATAAATCTAGGACAATTCTTACTGACAAGGGTATGTAGTAAGAGGAGCACTCACTCATTCATTGCTGCTGGAAGTGCAAACTAACACAACCACAATGGACATCATCATGGCGGTTCTTCAGGGAGATGGGAATTGGTCTATCTTAAGATCCAGCTATACCAGTCTTGGGCATATAGCCAAAAGGACACTTCACCCTACCACAAACATACCTGCTCAACCGTGTTCACTACTGCTCTGGTCTTTAATAGACTGAAATTGAAACAATCTAGGTGTCCCTCAATAGAAGAATGGATAAAGAAAATACAATTGAATATTATCAAGCCATTATAAGAAGTACATAAAAATTGTGGGAAATTGAATGGAACTAGAAAGAATTCATACCAAATGTGAGACACAGAAAGACAAATATGCTATCTATTGTTCATTGTTGGTTTAGTTGCCAAGTCAATGATAATCAAGCTATATTTTGTAGAACTACAGAGTTTAGATATGGAGTAACAGACAGCATGGAAATTGATAGATCTTTTTAGAAAAGGGATAGACTAGATCACTATGGATAGAGTGTTGGATCAGAAGGATTAACAAGGGAGGAGAAGAGAGAAGACAAAGAAAGGAATGGAGTAACAAAATCAAAGGCCATTTGAGAGGTTATATGGAAGTCCCTGAAAATATACACATAGGTTCAAATAAAATCACCAAATAATTGGGTAGACAGAGCTTAACTTATCACCAAATGAAGCGTCCAGTGCCAAGATTGGGTTACATTTAATCGAGTTTTTGGTCGAAGGGTGCCCATGTGAATCCAGCAAACAACCCAGGTTATTGCTGCGACTATAGGTTACTCTTCACAACTGATGGCAAAGTTCTGTTGCTGAAGACAATAATACATGCAACACTTCATTGAAAATTGGAATTTTAGCTGGTGCCTACACAAAGCCTTCAGTTCCACATGTTAGTGTATGTGGTACAAGAAAGAAAAATGTAAGTATCGTTAAAAAAATGTAAGTCCAGTCATAATGCTATAGTCTACAATAAGATGTGTTAAGGCAATGGTAACAGAAAACGTGTGAGAGTGACCAGTCAAAGTATGGTTTGACCTAATCCCACTCTATAAGGTGGAACTCTTCCCTGACACTGCTTGATTTGACCAAGAACTAGAGATCAAATGCCCAAGGCTCTCATGGTAGAATGGAATACAAACAAACAAACAAACAAACACATAATATAGCAAGAAAATAACTGACTCTTAATAACATTGTTCCATGCACATAGATCAGTGCCTTGGCAAAGCGTCATCTGAGATGTCTCCTCATATAATGGAAACAGATGCAGAGTCCCACAGTCATCAAACAGAGAGCAAGAGACCTTGGCACACTTAGCCCTAGACTGGATGTCTCTACCATCCCTTCCCTCAGTGCTCAGGGAACCCTGCAGAAGAGAAAGTACTGAGAGTGCAAAAGCTGGAGGGGGTGGAGGACACCTAGGTAACCAGATCCTGTAAATCGACATGAGCAAAGCTCATAAAAACTAACAAAAACTGACACAGAATGTTCAAGGCCTGCGCAGGTCTGCATTAGGTCATTTGCATATATACATATACATATATATACATACATACATATATATATATTCTTCCAGTTTGTTGTTTTTACAGCACATCTTTGATTCCTGTGTTTTATTTCTTGAAGCCATTTCCTTCTCTCTGCTTCTTTTGTTCAATCCGGTATGTCCCTGTTCTTTTATTTTTTTTATTTTTAATTTTACTATACTTTATTATTATCCTTTAGAAGTCTGCTGTTTTCTAATGAAAGACAGAAAGGGAGTAGATCTGAATGGGAGGTGAGTTGAAGAGAACTTGAGTGTAGAAGAAGGGAAAGCCACAATCCAAATATATGAGAAAAATTATTTTTAATAAATGCGGTGTAGGGAGCATATACTGCTGAAAACAAGAAAAAAAGAACTTAAACCGTATAGTGGATAGACAGAAAAAAATCTGTATTTTCTCTCTTTTAACATATGTCCCTTTTCTGAACCATCAATTCTTTTCTCATGAAATGTAGTCTGAATGCAGTGTTTCCTCCCTTCACTCGCTCCAGCTTCTCCCACATCCTCTCCCATCTGGAGCCACTCATTTTCTGTCTCTTATGAGAAAAAACTGGCTTCTAAGAGTTATCAACAAAATGTAACAAAATAAAATATAATGAGATAAAGCAAAAACCATTGTATCAAAGTTGGACAAGGCAAGCCAACAGAAAAATGAAGGAGCCAGGGAGAAGGCACAGGAAACAGAGACCCCTTGTTCACATATTCAGGAGTCCCAACGCGGTACTAAACTAAGAGCTACAGCGCCTATGTCTCTACATATAGACCTGGTACAAAACCATGCAGGCCTTGTTCTTGCTGCTTCAGTCTCTGTGAGTTCCTGTGAGCTTTGTTATGTTTTTAGAGGGTCTTGCTTTCCTCTGTCCCCTCTGTTTCTCTCACTCTGCTCCTCTTCCATCAGGGTTCATGAGATACCAGGGAGAGAACTTGATGAAGGCATTCCATTTATAGCTATGGTTCCAGGGTCTCTTTCTGCATAATGTCTGACTGGGTCTCTGTATTAGTTTCCCATTTGTTGCAGGATGGAATGTTGTAATGATGACGGGGAAGACATATTTCTACAAATGCATACACACACACACACACACACACACATACACACACACAAATGCATGTGTGCACATGCACATATGCACACACATACATGTGCACACAAAACAATTTTTGTTGACTAAATCCAAAAACTGTACACCCTGTATAGCCACATTTACTTTTTTTGTGACCTACTTCTGAGGGTGAAGAGATCCTTAGTAACAAAGTGTTTCTTTCATTTCTAAATTTATAAAACTCCAAGTAAAACTCGTGGTAAGAATCTTTCTGCATTTATAAATCTCTCCACACTAACAGAGTGGGTCATAAATGCTGAGTTCTAAGTAGGCTGTGCTTGTCTTGTGATTTCTGTACCTCACCCAGAGGCAAAGAATAGCTGAAGTGAGGCTTATTTTCACCCTTGAAGTTCAAAGTTAACTCTGTTTATTTTAAATGTTCTCATCTAAGAATTATAAATGTTTGTTTTTATAGAATGAGATCATGTGGCCATGAGATTTTTGAAAATTTATCCAATATAACAAAATAACAGAGCCAAAATGATTCTAGATGTAGAATGGCTAGGATCAATTTTATCCAAACACCATAAAAATTAGTTCAATCTATGTAATTACTGACTTAAAGCATTTTATTGGCCTAGTTTTACAGATGTACCATTGTTTATTCAAATTTAGAAGACCATCTTGTTCCTATAATTGATTCTTCATTTTTTAAATTATTTATCAAAGTATAGTCTAAATTTTAAGTGACCTTCTTGATGACTATCAAATGCCCTTTGATAACAGTTAGAAAAAATAAACTTTAGAAAAATAAACACTGGCAGCCAGTGTTCCTTGGATTCTTGCTAGTTTCGGGATCAGTTGTAGGCTAATTTACACGCATTGTATCACTTTTAAACTTATACCTAGTAAATGCAGGTCGTTTTAATAGTTCTTCAATAAGCAGAGAATGAGAAAAGTAAAGGCGAATAAATTTTTGGTAGAATGTAAAGCTTTGGACTTACTTTAAATATCAATATAACATTTTGTACTTTAGGTTTGGCCGGAGAAAGGTTTGGATCAGATGGCAAAAGGTCATGAAAGAAGTTGATGAATGTTTCCCAGGGCTTGGGAGAAGTCCCAAAGCATAACCGGGTAGGGTTATTTAAGCAGCCTGTCATTATTCATTTGCTCTTCTCTGCTGTGTGCAACAAAGTCATTTGATACTAGAAAAATATTAGCTCAGTGAGAATTCATCTTTCGAACGTTTCAAAGACATAAGTGGTCTTTAGAGTATTAAAACATATTTAATATCCATCTTTGCTATGTTTTAGAATTTTTCTCTGTCATGATTTTAATTTTAGCATACTATAGAATGTTCAATCAGCACTACAGTTTTTACTTACAAACTAGTATGCAATCCTTTAGTTAATTAAAAGGATAGTTTAGATTCTCAATGTCTTTTAATTTTCTCTTTTAGAAGTAAGAACGAACTTTGATTTTAAAGTGATCTATTACCATGTGAGAAAGCTGTGATATAAAAATGAATGGAGACTTCCTTTATAGAGAACAAAATGACATCAAAAAATTCAAAAATAGCATGACACTAGAATTACCACAGCAATCAACTCTTCAGAAAGGAATGTCCGTGTTTGAAGATGGTAATACATGCTAATGCTAAGAGAATAGGATTACTTTGAGTAAGAGCTTTCACTTCCTTCTCTTATACCATGGAAATTATTTTATAAAGGTCAACTTAGCTCTCTGTGTGGTGATCAGCTCTTTCCTGAGCTGCACCCAGCTGTAAAAGACTCATTTGACTTTAAAAAAATTAGTTCCCATGGGGGCAGGTAGGGGGAGATCAAAAAGTTCTTGAAACTTTACTTGGCATCCAAATTTTAATATGTATTTTGAGTGTGATAATGTCTCACACAATGTAGTCCTTATCCAAATATTTGTGGAGTTCTTGGTTTAGACATTTTATTAATTTTCTTCCTATCACCCTCCCCTATTGCTCAATGACTAAATGAGCACAGCTTGGCCCTTGACAGTCTCCCTGCCCTCTTTAAAAACACCTCAGGTGTAAGTCTTGGGAAATGGACAGCAAATCACCCATAGCCCTTAAACTCTCCCATTAGAGATTTCTATATGACACACATGATGCAGACTTGTTAAAGGAGAATTTGTAGGATAGGAACCAATAATTTAAACTGAAATATAATTCACTACAATATCATAATGACATTATATTGAATTTGCAATATACTTCTTCAGCTTATTGTATGAGATATATACTCATACAACTCTTGTTGCATAATATATGGATATCAACAATTTTATTTCATTGTAGACATAAAAAGCTATCTCTTTTTATAATATGGGTGAAAAATATATTCTTTTGGAATTGTTTGTAAACTGCATACATAAAAATTACTTGTGTTCACATTTAAAATAATTTACTCTGTAGCTGAATAATTAGACTTGTCTTTGGGATAAAAGTTGAGCCAAATTAATTTTTTATTTTTACTGTTAAAAACAGAATTATGCCACAGCACGTACACAATATTTTGGAACAATCTGATGTATATTTTGATAAGATGTGTTTCTAGAAAGTACAACTCAAAGGAATAAAAGCAGCTGGGACACATCCATGTAGTATGTGTGTCAACCAAATAAATGATGAAATAGAACATTAGAAAGTGACTAACAGTGTTCTAAAGGAAGAATAACACAAGGTTTTCTTTTAGATTAAACATGCAGCTTTAAAGAAATTTTGTTATATACCTTATTTATAGCTCTATGTCTTCTTTTTCTTAACTGTCACAGTTCTGAGGTGTGTGAAAGACAAAGTGTAGAATGTTACTTAATCCCCAAGGTTTGGTCTTCTCTTTTAGGTAGAAAGAAGTCCACTTACTGATATAAAGTTTGACACAAAGCCAGGTATGCTAATTAATGCCAAGTACAGAAATCTAAGACAGGAGTATCATTACAAGTTGGGAACTAGCCTGGGTTACCTAGGGAATTCCAGAACAGACTGAGCTGCAAACTAAGATATGTATCAACAAAATAAAATAGTCAAAAGCTATTTTGAAAGATGAGCCAGGTCATTGTACTCCACTTAGGCCTTCAGAAATTCAGGAGGCAGAGTCATCCAAGTGCAAAAATGGTGTCTTATGCCATATTGTAAGTTTATATCTCTGCCATCAGCTCTGCTGGGTGCAGTGTAGATGAATTTGACAACATCTGTGTCTATTTGCAATTAACACAAATCACTTCCTTCCTTCTTTCTTTTCTTTTCTTTTCTTCCTTCCTTCCTTCCTTCCTTCCTTCCTTCCTTCTTTTCTTTCTTTCTTTCTTTCTTTCTTTCTTTCTTTCTTCCTTTCTATTAATCATTTTATTCATTTACATTTCAAATGCTATCTCCCTTCCCAATTTACCCTCCACAAACCCTCCATCCCATCCCTCCTCCCCTTTGCCTTTATGAAGCTGCTCTTCCACCCACTCACCCCCTCCTGATTCACCCCTCTAGCATCCCCCAATACTCCCCTTCCACTGATGCCAAATAAGGCCATTCTCTGCTACATACATAGCTGGAGCCATGGATTCATCCTTGTATGCTGTTTGGTTGGTGGTTTAGTCCCTGGGAGCTCTTGGTCCGGCTAGTTAATATTGTTCTTCCTATGGGTTGAAATCCCCTTCAGCTCCTTCAGTCCTTCCCTTAGCATTGGGTTTCCCGGGCTCAGTCCAATGGTTGGCTATGAATATCACATCTGTGTTAGTCACTTTTAGTCACATGCTACCATGGAAATGGTATCATTTTGGTATATCTGACTATGAACTAGTTTGGTTAGGAATAAAAAAACATGGAGATCTGATGAGGCAGGATATTTCCAGGAATGAAGTAGCCCCTCATACAGTATTAGTTATGTATTGCTCCCTGCCTTCAATGTTCTGTTCTGTACACATGGCACACTATAACCTGACCAAATCCAATTTGGATTCCCATTCTAGGAATTAGACAATAGAATTCATATGCTTTCTGTGTGCAACAGGGGCTTTATCCATTAAACCTACAAGATTCCAACAGAAAGCACAAGAATCAGATGATAATGAAGCCAAAGAATACAAAAACCATGGATAATTCATTATTGATTCTATATCTTTTAAAAGTCTGGCCAGTTACTCTTACTTATTTATGAGATAACTATATCCTATTAAAGTAATCTCATCTTCAATAAGTTAACCAGTTGATTTGTGTTATGTTTAAAATGACATTTTAACTAGTACACAGAATGTTAGTAGAAAAAGCCAATACTGATAATACAATTACTCAGTAATTACCTGTCTTTTATGTAGGTTTTCCTCCTCTGTAAAATGTCATGATTCCAACTTTTTGTCATGCAGTTTTGAATAATGGACTGTTAATTGCCAAAAGCATACCAGAGAGATGACAATTCTAATTATGACAATGATGGTGATCTGTAATAATGTGGATGACATATGGTAATGAGGGTGATGATATCAGCTGACACTTGTTTTCAGATATATATTTTCTACTTGAACTGGCAGTGCTTATGACAGACAGTGTTGTCTTAGAACAAACTGAAATATTTTCTGTTTATTTAAGAAGTTGAATCTCAAGATAACTTCTAGAAACTGTCCATAGCTGAAGCTCAACTAACAGTACAAAACCTTTTAGAAAAACTTATGCAAAATCAGTTGTGTAAGCATTCAATTCCCTTCTTTTGATTGTCCTGAATTTCTTTTGGATGATGTGCTTATATCCATATCTCAAGAATGTTGACATTTGACTTAAAAGAAAAATTAAAAAGATAAGATGTTAAATTATTTGGAAACATGTTTGTTTTTCCTATTTCAGATAAAATGTCAGGTCCAATTCAGCTGTATTAATTTTACTCTACTTATTCAACTCAGTCAATTTACTTTATATCCCTTGCAGATAAAAGAGTGCTTAATTTAGTTGCCTTTAGCCAAATAAAAAGAATTAACCATCATTTTCACGTTTGCTATGTTATATGCTGACAGATGACTACATAATCTTGTATGCCTAATGGATTCCATTGCAATATATAAGAAAATAGTGCTGTTTAGTGGAAAATAGCATTGTAACAACTGAGGTTGAAAATTGTACAATATTTTGTCATATTAATACCTCTTCTTTTCTTTGCTCCTTCTCTGCAACAAACAGAACTTTAAACTAGACTAAAGAGGAAATATTGCCATATGTGGGTGTGGATGTGGCATCTGAAATAGTGACCAAACCAACCAAGTTATGCGCAAATGAGGATTAAAGAACAAATAGTTCTTAACTGTTGCTTAATGCTTACCTATTGTACGGTCATGCAGATTGTACCTTATAAGTACAATGATATATCAGTTTGAGTTTTTGGGATCTATGTGCCTATCCTAAACATGCTAAATTGATGGAGCTTCTATCCTGTCTCTTGATACTTTGAATGATATGTTCTCACTTCATGTATAGTTGGTAATACGTTGATTCAGTAGAAGATTATGGTCTTGAAAGAACTCACAATTGCTCAAGAAATGCTATCATTTGTTTAAACATCTGGGAAATGAAGTGGTTGTGTAGAAGTGCTTCTTATTCTAGAATGTACAACTACTCACAGTTAGTAGCAAAATCAGATTCATGGGGAAACTAGTTGGACCTGTACCCTCATAAGTGATAGGTAGAGAACAAAAATGACAACAAATTTAATGGAAAAGTGATGATAGCTGAGAAAAGTCATTCTGATACACACAAGGCAGATGACTTTTAAATCTTCACCAATATAATTCTCAATAACAAAGGTGAGAAAAGTATAACACCAAAACTAGTGACATATACTTTTAAGAAATGTTCAGGATAGAATATAAAATATTCTACAAAAATGTCCTGAGTCAAATATCTAGTAGGGTTTGGAGAAGTATCCAAGGACTCTGAACTAATCAAAATATTAACTCATTGATAGATTCATATATAGGTGTTGAGACATTGTTGAAGAAAGTAGGTCACTGAGGGATGTTCTGGAAAGATGTGTGCTATTTGTAGTCCCCTCTAATCTATATCTGTTTCCTGGCCATCGTGAGGTCAACAACCTTAGCCTGTGTTTCTACCATTGACTTTCCCTTCCTGTCCAGAGTAGTGGATTCCATTCAATTTCAATATGAAATATTGACTTGAAACATATTTCTCTTCTTTTGAACTCTTCATCTCAGGTACCTGTCACAGTGATGAAAATCTAATACCAGAGCCTAGACTGCAAGCAACAAGGTAAAAAAAATCATTGTGAAAATGACCACCAATCCATCATACTTAAGTAATTTCAGGTAGTTAGACACAAATTTTACTTAAAAATGGGTTTTCAAAGTGTCACTGCTTATTAAAATTATAGTAGTTTGGATGAGAAGTAAGAAGGCACCCTGAACAAAAGTAACATATATACAGTTCTCAGTTATAGAAAAAAGAGAAAAATCAGAATTTAACATGAAGTGTCTTTGCTCTAACTTTGAACTACTGTTGAGATTTGTTATCAAATTACAGAATTCTTTTTGTGGTCTGATGTAGCATTTCAATATTATAGTTATATTAGGAAAGTAGAATTTCCCCTCTAAAGTCATACATGACAATAGAAGTTACAAATACAAGTATTTTAACATCACTCTCCATGGACAAATGGAAAAGCAACGTGGATTATCCCATTAATCATTTTCAACAGAAAAATTTTCAATAACATTTAAATTTATCTGTGTTAAAATATGTCAGAAAATGTGAGATCTAAATACATTTAAAAATATGCTATGTGCCTCCTTGTGCTGCCAGTGAGATCCATTATGTCTACAATGCACCTAGAGAAATAAAATCATTTTCAAAATTTGTAAACCAGTTATAGTCAGAAGTGCCTGTAATCTGTTAGCACTTATTCTGATGATAGCAGAAAGATTTTAAGTTTGGTGCAAACTGGTTCTGTCATGAGATTATCCTAAATCAACCTAGGTATGGTGCCTATCAGGCCAGAACAACCTCACAGTAGGCACAGAAACATTAACAACTATTTGCTTTAAAATTCAGTACTAAGTAAAGGACACTATTGATTATATTTAAACATACAGCATATTGATCAGCCCTATAAAAACCTGGTAAATTCTTTGGAGAAACATAATTTAAAAATATTTAAAGAGTATCAGGGGAGGGGCATGGGAGGCAGAGGAGAAAGAGAGAAAGAGGGAGATCATTGTGAAAATGACCACCAATCCATCATACTTAAGTAATTTCAGGTAGTTAGACACAAATTTTACTTAAAAATGGGTTTTCAAAGTGTCACTGCTTATTAAAATTATAGTAGTTTGGATGAGAAGTAAGAAGGCACCCTGAACAAAGTAACGTACCTATACAGTTCTCAGTTATAGAAAAAAGAGAAAAATCAGAATTTAACATAAGTGTGCGCTCTAACTTTGAACTACTTTGTTGAGATTTGACTATCCAAATTACAGAATTCTTTTTGTGGTCTGATGTGGCATTTCAATATTATGGGGAAACTATATTAGGAAAGTAGAATTTCCCCTCTAAAGTCATACATGGCAATAGAAGTTACAAATACAAGTATTTTAACATCACTCCATGGACAAATGGAAAAGCAACGTGATTATCCCATTAATCATTTCAACAGAAAATGTTTTCAATAACATTTAAATTTATCTGTGTTAAAATATGTCAGAAATGTGTGAGATCTAAATACATTTAAAATATGCTATGTGCCTCCTTATGCTGCAGTGAGATCCATTATGTCTACAATGCACCTAGAGAAATAAAATCATTTTCAAAATTTGTAAACTCGTTATAGTCGTAAGTGCCTGTAATCTGAGCACTTAGTCTGATGATAGCAGAAAGATTTTAAGTTTAGTGCAAACTGGGTTCTGTCATGAGATTATCCTAAAATCAAACCTAGTATGTGGTGCCTACTCAGGCTTAGAACAACCTCACAGTAGGCACAGAAACATTAACAACTATTTGCTTTAAAATTCAGTACTAAGTAAAGGACACTTTATTGATTATATTTAACACATAGCATATTGATCAGTTCTATAAAACCTGGTAACATTCTTTGGAGAAACATAATTTAAAATATTTAAAGAGTATCAGGGGAGGGGGCATGGGAGGCAGAGGAGAAAGAGAGAGAAAGAGGGAGGGTATGGAAGGGAGGGAGGGAGGAGGAGGGGGAGGGAGGGAGGGAGGGAGTAAGAGAGGAGCTGATAACTAAAATTTCGTTCCCTAATTGTTTCTTGATTGGGTCAATAAAGATGGTGGAAGCCAATCACTGGGAGAAGTGAGAGAAGGATATGGCGGGATTTCCGGGCCAGACAGGAAGAGAGGGGGGTGCAGAGAGGATTGGGAATTTGGCAATAGGCTGTGGGGGCAGGTAGAAAGCTGCAGACGTCTCTTGAGGCACAGATAGTTTATAGATGCCACAGGAAGCAGAGGCTAAAGAGGATGGGGCACAGGATATTCTTCACCCAGTCATTGGGTTATCTGGATGGTTTTAAAATACTAAGGCAGTCTGGTGTTTCCCAGAAGCAGTGACTTGGGAGGGCAGGAGAAAGTGGGCCACTGGGCTATCTGTCAGTGGAAAACAAGCAGTAGCTCCAGGCATTCTCAAGAGGGGCAGATGGTTGTTGGACTGCTGATCCTAGAGCCTAGCAGAACAAGCATGCATTTTAAAATTGCACACAACGGAGAGAGACTTTAAAAGATTCAAAAAGACCAAAGATAATCATAATACAATAAAAAATAAATAACATGGGAAAAATCACCTGAGTAGGTTTCATGCTTTCTTTTACTTTAACTTTACTTTTCTTGGATATTTTACATATTTACATTTCAAATGTTATCCCCTTTCCCCCTCCTCCCATACTTCTCCCCTCTCCCTGCTTCTATGAGAATGCTCCCACTCCCTCTCACCCACTACCACCTCAATGCCCTGGCATTCCCCTACACTGGGGAAAGAGACTTCACAGGACCAAGGGCTTTTCCTTTTATTGATGCTATACAATGACATCCTCTGCTACATATGCAGCTGGATCCATGGGTCCCTCCATGTGTACTCATTGGTTGGCAGCTTAGTCCCTGGGAGCTCTAGTGGGTTCTGGTTGGTTGATATTGTTGTTCTTCCTATGGGGTTGCACACCCTTTCAGCTCCTTTACTCATTTCTCTAACTCCTCTATTGGGGTCCCCATGCTTTGTTCAATGGTTAGCTGCAAGCTTCCTCATCTGTATCAGTAGGTCTCTGACAGATTATCCCAGGAGATACCCATATCTGGCTCTTGTCAGCAAGCATTTCTTTACATAAGCAATAGTGACTGGGCTTGGTGGGTGCATATGGGATGGATCTGAAGGTGGGGCAGTCTCTGTAAATTAAGAAATAGTGACCAAAACTGGCTATAAAGAGAAACACTACTGGGATGAAAAACATCCTATTCCACACAAACAAAACTTACTATGAACACTGGGTGTATGACAGAAGCCCATGATGAATTATTGCACATCGAATCTTGGGAATAAGATGAGTTACGTATTATTTAACACATTTAGGCATAAAGACAAAAAATGAATGAAACTTGATCCTGATATCAAATTGTAAGTGAAAAATTGATTTCAAATAGAAGATGAATTATAATTTCATATGGTATTATGTAATGCAACTACTTTAGAGCATTAAGATTAAAATGTCTTAAAATGAAATATGAAATAAAAGCTACGTATAAGAAAAATGAGTGAAAAACTCTGTTTCATTACGGTAAAACTTCTGTTCATCAATAGAGATCATACTGAAAATGAAGTTAAGGTGTGAGTCAGGCTTGATATTTATAGCATGGGGTTCATATCTTTAAGATATGAATAATTTTCAATTTCTTTATTTTTCTTTAGATTTATTATTTTTATGTATATGAGTGTTTTACATGCATGTATGTAGCATTGTGTGCCTGATGTCCACAAAGGTCAGAAGATTGGATTGGAGTCACAGGCAGTTGTAAGCTGCCATTTGGCTGTTGGTAATGGAACCTGGGTTCTTTTCAAGCAAGTGTTAGGATACATTTCACTGAAAATGGATTTTACAGACCCCAGACAAGACTCACAGACACAATGGGAAATTCCACATCTTGCAATAAGCAAGAAATCATAGATTACCCAGAGTGAAACCCACATGCATGTGAGTACTGCCACAGTTTCTGTGAACCTAGGGAAAGGCCAAAGGAGTCCTACAATAAAGCCTATAGATGCAGAGAATTTTACAACTTCTATATCCAGTTATAGACCTCATCAAGAAACCTCCATGACAAAGGACAGTGCTTGGTTCTCAAAAGAAGCTGGGAGATAGAGCTTCTAGCTGCAAGTACCAGTCCTACAGAGAAATATAAAGACTAATACTAGCTAACACTGGAAGAAGAAAAAAAAAAAAAAATTGAATTTGAGAGAGAGAGAGAGAGAGAGAGAGACAGAGAGACAGAGAGACAGAGAGACAGAGACAGAGAGACAGATTCACCCATACACTAACTCCAGATGAAATGTGTAAGTACAAGCCTAGAAACAAAAACAAAATAAAACAAAAATCAAAACACACTGTTTTCCCCCCAAAATACGAATTAAATAGTAATGGTTCTAAATGAAAAAAATCTGTGCGAATTTCCAGACAAAAGTCTTTTAAGAGATAATTGTATCTATGTCCAAAAACCCAAAGGTACAAATGTACCTAAAGAACAAAGAGAACAAAGCTAATGAAATAATGACTACAATTCAATATATAAATTAAAAATCCAATAAAAAATACAAATGCTGAAGCATAAAACAAACTGAAATGGTGTTGGAAATGAAAAAAATTCAATAAGGCAAATAAAAGTGAACCATGTGGAAAACATAATACGTCATATATCTATTTCTTATATCACACACCCACCCACACACACACACACACACACACACACACACACACACACATACATATATAACACATGTCTTTCAGTAATTGCTCTTTAAAATATTTGTATATATTTTGTTTTTAATTATGGTTACTTGTGTTTGTGTAAATGTGGTTTTGTGCACAGGAATGAAGTTCCTAAAGAGGTCAGAAAATGGTATAAGAGTTTCTGGAGCTGGAGATATAGGCAGCTGCAAGCTAGATGTTATGGATGTTAGGAACTGAACTTCAAGCTCCTGCAAGGAAACTATGCATCCAATTGAACCATCTCCTAGTACCTCAATAATACATATTGTATTGCTGGTCAAAAAAAAAAAAAAAAGGATAGTAGACTGGATTCGGGGTCAGAATCTATCCTTTACTGCTTCCAAGAAAAATTCCTTACTACCAATGTTAAATCACCATAGATAAAAAGATAGAAAAGGCATTCTAAGCAAATGAAACTAAAATCTAAAAGAAATAAACTATTTTAATAACTGACAAATGGTTTTCAAATCAAAATCAGTCATTGTAAATAAATACATGAAAATAAAAGAAAGGCTCAGATGTAAAAAAAAAAGAAAAGTAAACAGAAGAATGGAAGATCATGATATGATTATATGTGATAGAGGTGATGAGAGCATATCACATACATGTATAAAATATGATGAAACCCATTATTTTATATAATTAATAAATACCAATAAAAATGAAAAATACAAAAGTGGTTACATCATATGTTTAAAACAGAAAAATCTATTAAATAGACATTATAGCTTTAAGTCCATATCCACTGAAGTCAGATACAACCAATTTCAAAACAAAACAAAACAAAACAAAACAAAAAAACAACAAAAAACCTACTACTTATAAAGCCTCATATTACTGTGACTGCAATACCTCATTCTCACCAATGAGTGATTGTGATGAAAAATAAAGAGAAAAACTAAGGAATGTTGAAGGCTTGAGAAATAGTCTTTATCAGGGAAGAGCCCACAAATTGGTTAAACAATAGAAAATGATCAACCCTGAAATCTTATAAATACAAACAAAATGTGGACTAAAAATTATTATATATTATATATGCACATAATTAATGATTAAAGAAACACTGACCATCAATTTATGAGCAAGAAAGTGATAGGCACATGAAAAGAGATGAGTGGAAGAAAGAGAAGACAGATGATGATATATTTATATTTTAGCTTCAAAAATAAAACAGAGAAATGTTGGACTTACATTTTCTTCTAAATCAATGGAACTACATATACTCCATCCAAACACTAAATAATACGAACTTTTTGATTCAGTAGTTCAGAGAAATTCTTCCAAAAACAAGTTTCAAGAAACATAGAAATATCAAAATAACATCATGTATTCTATCTTCCCATGATGGAATAAAGCTATATATTACAAGTGATAGAAACTAGAGAACACACAAAAATTCATGGAGATTAAATAACATACTATTGAGTGATATCAATGAAAAAGAAGTACAACAATTTCATAGTTGAGTGAAAATTGCACACAAAATAACAAAATCTATTAAACATAATGAAGACAGTCTATAGAGGAAAGTTATAGATTTAAATGTCTACACCAAAAAAGTATGAGAGACCTCACATACATAATACATAGCTTAATAGTCTTGGAAAAACAACCAACTAAACCCAAAAATAGTAAATGGGAAGAAACAATAAATATCATAGAAGAAATCAATGAAATAGAAATGAAAAACAAACCAAAGTTATTAATGAACTGAAGAGCTTTTCTTTGAAAAAAATAAATAAAATCTATAAGCATTAAGCAAAATTATGCCATAAAAGGAAAAGACTCAAATTAATACAACCAGCAATTTTTACTAAAATTAATTCTAAATATCTATAGCTCTTACTGTGTTTGACCTATACTGCAATCTGCTGAGTCTTCGGGTAACATCCAGACTAAGTCATGTTTAATTTGGGGATTTGTGTTGTTATTTATTTATTTATTTATCTATCTATCTGTCTATCTATTATTCTCAGTTGCCTTTTGTTGTATCCAAGCTCTCAATCATGGTCAGTCTGTGAATATTCATTTCCAAGAATTCTTGATTCTAAAACTGCCTTTGGAGGTTCTTTGTATTCCTTCATTTCCTTAGTTTATTCCTCTTTTATTTTAAATTTTTCCTTCCTCTACTAGGAACTACTATTATATCTGAGTGCTCTAAATATACTTTTTCATACAATTGGCTTATATTAAAATATTAGCACTTGAAGTTCTACTTTCTTGGTTAAAATTTATAACTTTCATTTTTAATGAATTTACTTTAAATCATTGGAATTATTCATGTTTATTGTAAAAATAAAAATAGCAATGAAAGTAAAGACATTACAACAAATATCAAAGGTATTCAGATAATCTCCAGGACATAACTTAAAGGTATTTACTCCTAAATTGTAAAATCTAAGGAAATGTATTTCTGGATATATATAACCTTCCAAAATTCAACTAAAATAAAGTAAGCAATCTAAAAGTTCTATTTTCAGAAGAGAGTTTGATGCATTAATAAAAGGTAAATCAATGAAAAATGTCCCAAGACCAGAATTCTGTAGAATTCTACCACAACTTCAAGGAATAAATAACACAATACTTCTCAAATTATTCCAAATGGTAGGAAGGAAATTTTCTAAAATCATATTATGAGTAATGTTTTACCTTGATATCCAAACCAGATAAAGACATCACACATGCACATGCACATGCACATGTGCACACACACACACACACACACACACACAAAGAAAATTGCATAGTAATTTCTTGATAATATAGATGCAAAATTTCTCAACAAAATAAAGAGTTCAGCATAATATTTTTAAAAGATCATTCAAAATCATCAAGTAGGCTTCATTCTAGTGATTGAGGAAAGGTTCAAAATAAGAAATCAATAAATGTAATTTATCAAAGTGATTGACCAAAAGACAGAAATCACATGATGATCTCAATAGACAAAAGTCCTTTGAAAAAATTCAATATCCCTTTTTGGTAAATGCCATGGCGGTGTTAGGATAGAGGAAGTACACTTTAATGTAATTAATGCTTTATACAACCTGTAGCCAACTTCATACTATATCTTCAAAGCTCAAACCATTTCCACTAATATCAAGACCAATATATGAGTGTCCACTCTCTCTACTGTCTTAACTAAGTATTTGGGTCTTTGGCTAAATTAACAAAATAAGAAAAGGAAAGAACAGGATATAAAAAAGAAATGAAGAACCAAACATACTATTTTTCTTGAGGGTGCTATGATTCTGTACATAAGGAGACCTAAAGACTATCTAAATCTTTCAAGCCAATAAAGATATTTATCAAAGTAACAGGATACAAAAATTCACATACATAAGCAACACTTTTTACATAACCAATGACAAACATGAAACAAGGAATCAGAAAAACAATCCCAGATATAATACCCACAAAAAGCACATTAATAATAACTTACAGGAAACAAGAAAAATAATAAAAGGACTATACAATGAAGATTTTGAGACATTGAAGAAATAAATTGAAGAAGACACTAGAAGCAGAAAAGAAATACTATACACATGGATTGTAAGGAGACATAGAGTAAAAATGATCATTCTGCCCCAAACTGTCTATTCCTCACAAATCCCATCAAAAAATATTCTTCATATACATAGAAAGGATCCAGAAACTTAAATATAGAAAGACAGAGAATTGCCAAAAATCTTGAGCAAAAGTATACAATGGAATGTATGAACATATCTGATTTCAAATTGTACTACAGAGTAATAAAAAAAAGCCATAATATTGGCACAGAAAAGACACATGGATAAATGGAAAAGAATTGAAAATGCCAATATACAGTCACATAGCTATTTTCCCTGCTTTTGACAAACATGCCAAAAATATACATTGGAGAAAAGGCAGCATCTTCAAAAAAATTGGAAAAAACTGGATTTCACCATGATGAAAAATAAAACTGGAGCCTCATCTCTCAACTCCAAGTAAATCACTGCATTAGACCCAATAGTCTAAAAATTCTAGGAAAAAGAGAGACTACAGTTCAGTTTACAGACACAGGAGAGGATTTCTGGAATAACACATTTAACATAGGAAATGGGAGTAGCAGTTTTCATACAGAACCTCATGAAACCAGAAACCTGTATAGGAAGGCAATTGGGAAGCGAATGAAAGGCTCTCTTTCATACAGAGATTGGAAGAAAATATTTGCCAGCTATTTAACCTGTAGGGGGTTTGTGTCTAAACAGATACAGAACCAACAAGACCAAGTAGCTCTCTGAGGACAAACAGTCCAATTGTGTTAAGCAGGTAAGCTAACTGCAGAGCTTCATGTCTCCCTCTGCTCCTCTGGATCCAGTTCCCCAGGCTCATGCTCAGGTTTGCAGCGTGACACATTGTGATAGTTTGACTGAAAATACCAGCATAGTCTCGTAGGCTCTGGCACAATTGGGAGGTGTGGCCTTGTTTGAGTAAGTGTGGTAGTTTTGGAGGAATTTTGTCATGGCAGGGTGGGTTTCGAAGTCTGATAAGATCAAACCAGGCCTAGTGTATCTAAGTTTCTTCCTGTTGCCTACAAATTCAGATGTAAAATTTTCAGCTACCTCTCTAGTACCATGTTTGCCTACATGCCACCATGTTTCATCATGTCACCTTCATGTCATCAATGTGATGATAATGAACTAAAACTTTGAAATTGAAAGTCAGCCCCAATGAAATGTTTTCCTTGATAAGAGTTGATGTGGTCATAATGTCTCCTTACAGCAATAGAAACTCTAAGATATACCTGTGCAGAATGCTTCTGGCCCTAAATCCATCTCTAGTGAATTAAACAGATCTTCCCCTCAAAACTTCTTTTCCCATACCCATTTCTTGTCTAATACCCCAAATCCAGCAGGCATTAACTAGGAGTGTACAGGCCATTCTAACAGGTCTTCGCCTCGCCCTTTACTCCTACAAGTGCAAGCTTCCAGTCTTTTCTCCAGGTCTGTAGTAGGGATTCTGCTATGGCTACTCCTCACTCTCTGGTCCCATTCCCAAGAGACTATATAGATCCTCATTGGACAACCTGTTGTCTACACTCCAGCGAATACCCTAACCCACAAACAGCATTTCCATTTTTAAATTTCATATTTGTGTATCCAGAAACACATTTTACCTGGAAGCTCCCAGTGGAAACAACTAGGACCAGATAACACAAAGCTACCCCACGTTCCTAAGAAGCTAAGAGGATGTAAAACCCAAGGAACAAAACACCCATACACCCAAAGAGTTCAATTTTTTTCCAATCTCAGATGCCTAGCATAACAACACAATCAATAAAGGCCAGGAAAAGGTCTCCAGTAGAGCCAGCAATTCTATCACGGCACACCCTCATACATATGCACACATTCCAATATAGCTAAAGTACAAAAGACTGTAAAACAGTATTTATGAATATGATAGAGGTCATTAAAGAAGAAATGAATAAACCCCCTAAAGAAAACTATAGGAAAAATGGAAGAAAATGAAAAACTATTCGAGATTTGAAAGTGGAAATAGAATCAATAAAGAAAACCAAAAAGGGGGGGAGGGAATATCTTGAAATGAAAACATAGGAAATTGAGTAGGAATTGAAACAGAATTCAAAATAAGAAAGAGAGAATCCTGGGCATTAAAGACACAATAGAAAATATAGATATCTCAACCAACGAAAATGTTAAATCTGAAATTTTCTGCAAAACAAACATACAAACAAACCGCAAAAACAAAACAAAACAAGCAACCAAACAAAAACAACAGCAACAGCAACAACAAAACCAGGAAGTACGGAATACCATGAAAAGACTAAAGGTAAGATTAATAGACACAGAGGAAGGAGAACAAAACCAGGTCTAAGGCACAGAAAATATTTTCAACACAATCATAAAGAAAATTTCCATAACCTATAGGAGATGCTTATCAATGTACAAAAGGCTTAGATAACATCAAACAGGCTAACCAGAAAAGAGAGTTCCCTCAGTGCATACTAATCAAAACATTAAAAAAGCAAAACAAAGAAGGGATACCAAAAAACTGCAAGGGGAAAAATGAAGTACATATGAAGAAAGCTGTGTTACAATTACACCTGAGAAGAACTCAAAGCAATTCCAGTGAAAGCAGGACCAAGACAAGGCTGTGTACTTCTTCAAACCCAGTCACACCTCAATACTACTCCAAGTCTTAGCTTGAGCAGTCAGACAACTGAAGAATCAAGTGGATGGGACTCGGAAAGGAAGAATTCAGTGGATCTTTATTTGCGGATACTATGAAAACATATATAAATGACCCCAAAAACTTACCAGGAAACTTCTACAGCCAATATAAAGTTTCTGCTGGATAGAAAATTAACAAAAATATCAGTAACTCACTGATATACAAATGACAGATAAACTAAGGAAGCAATCAGGTAAAAAACTCATTTCCCAATAGCCTCAGATAATATGAAATATCAAGGCAAACAAAGGAAAGACTTAAAAAAAAACCTTAAAGTAATTGAAAAGGAAAATTGAAGAAGACATCAGTAGATGGAAAAAATGTGGAATGAAACACAAGCTACCTGGTGCTAATTTTATCCTTCGTCTGTAAAGCACTCAGGGGTTATACAAACAACAATCCCATTCACTGGGGGTTCAGTCTAGGCAGGACCAAGGGCTTCCCCTTCCACTGGAGCTCTTACTAGGCTATGCATTGCTACCTATGCAGTTGGAGCCCAGGGTCAGTCCATGTATAGTCTTTGGGTAGCGGCTTAGTCCCTGGAAGCTCTGGTTGGTTGGCATTGTTGTTCATATGAGGTCTCGAGCCCCTTCAAGCTCTTTCAGTCCTTTCTCTGATTCGTTCAACGGGGATCCTGTTCTCAGTTCAGTGGTTTGCTGCTGGCATTAGCCTATGCATTTGCTGTATTTTCGCTGTGTCTCTCATGAGAGATCTACATCCGGTTCCTGTCAGCCTGCACTTCATTGCTTCATCCATCTTATCTAGTTTGGTGTCTGTATATGTATGGGCCACATGTGGGGCAGGCTCTGAATGGACATTCCTTCAGCCTCTGTTCTAAACTTTGCCTCCCTATTCTCTCCCAAGGGTATTCTTGTTCCCCCTTTAAAGAAGGAGTGAAGCATTCGCATTTTGGTCATTCTTCTTGAGTTTCATGTGTTCTGTGCATCTAGGGTAATTCAAGCATTTGGGCTAATATCCATTTATCAATGAGTGCATACCATGTGTGTTCTTTTGTGACTGGGTTACCTCTCTCAGGATGATATTTTCCAGTACCATCCATTTGCCTATGAATTTCATAAAGTCAATGTTTTTGATAGCTGAGTATTATTCCATTGTGTAGATGTACCACATTTTCTGTATCCATTCCTCTGTTGAAGGGCATCTGGGTTCTTTCCAGCTTCTGGCTATTATAAATAAGGCTGCTATGAACATAGTGGACCATGTGTCTTTGTTATTTCTTGGAGCATCTTTTGGGTATATGCCCAGGAGAGGTATAGCTGGGTCCTCAGGTAGTGCAATGTCCAGTTTTCTGAGGAACCTCCAGACTAATTTCCAGAGTGGTTGTACCAGTCTACAATCCCCCCCCCAACAATGGAGGAGTGTTCCTCTTTCTCCACATCCTCGCCAGTATTTGCTGTCACCAGAGTTTGACTGGTGTGAGGTGGAATCTCAGGGTTGTTTTGATTTCCACTTCCCTTATGACTAAAGATGTTGAACATTTCTTTAGGTTCTTCTCAGCCATTCAGGCTCACTCAGCTGTGAATTCTTTGTTTAGCTCTGAACCCTCTTTTTCATAGGGTTATTTGTCTCCCTGCAGTCTAACTTCGTGAGTTCTTTGTATATTTTGGATATAAGCAGGAGGAAACTTTTTAATTTTAACTGTCTCTGCAATTTTGGATTCCTGGTGAGCAAATGCAAGTGTTATAAAGGTTCTAGTCAAACATTTAAGGCAAATTATAATATTCTTTCTGAGATTTCTGAGCAAGCTGGCTTCTATGATATATATTAAATCAGAAGCAAAGAAGGAGACCCTGATATATCCTGTTAATGAAGAAGTATGGCACTCTGCCCATGACATACAGCATGAGGAAAGTATGGATCCTTTTATTTCCACACAGAGAAGGGAATAAGAGAATGAATGCTATTATTATTATTTTTTTAAAGTGTAAATGATTGTCAAGAAATAGAATAGGACAGAAAATCACACAACAGTGTCAAAACAGCACACTAGTTCTCATAAGCATACTCTCTCCAGTCATATACACTAGTTTCCACAGAGGCCAAACAAAATTCTTATTAGTTACTGGCTAAAACATGACTTAAAAATGAACCAACCAAACAAACAAACCTCAACTAGCTTATTTTACTCTTACAAGCTCTAGAGTTAAGCAACATGGAGTTAAACAGTGCAGTGGAGAACTAACAAGAGTCTAAGTAAGTACACTGATTTACAATTGGTCTGGCCCGGCTACTGAAGTTCGTATTCTACAACACTTTCCAGGGATCTGGACTTTCCTTCCATTGAACAATAATTCACATGTCTCACATAAAATCTTAATTTTTAGACACTCAAGTATATTAATTATTTTTAAAATGCTGTAATGTCAAACACTGCCAATGTATTTCTGTTTTGATTGCCAACTTGCTGTACCATCATAAGAGGGGTGGCATAAGCTTAGGAAGATACTGTGTTACAATAATTCAGAGGCTAGAAGTACTATGCCCTATGTAGGCACCAGTTCAATATCTCATGTTCAATGAATTGTGTAAGCATTATTTCTGGAATGGTTCTTGCTGTCTATTTGTAGAAAGCCATCTATATATAGTCTTCTTTTCCTTTCTGTTTTATTGTATTTTTTTACTTATGTGACAAATGTTATCCCTTTTCCCAGTTTCCCGTCCATAAATGCCTATCCCATTCCCCCTCCCCCTGCTTCTGTGAGAGTGTTCTCCCACCCACCCACTCCTTTCCGCCTTCCGGCCTTAGCGTTGCCCTACACTGGAGCATCAGGCCTTGGCAGGACCAAGGGCTTCTCCTCCCATTGATGCCCAAAAGGCCATTCACTGCTGCATATGCAGCTGGAGTTATGAGTCTGTCCATGTGTACTCTTTGCATGGTTGGCACAGAAAGGTACTCTCCACATTATCGAAATAAAAATGTAAAAACCACATCAACCATGAACCCTTTACCTTCAGTGATGTACTACTTACAAAATATGCTAGTGCAGTGATGGCACAAAGCATAAAGGAGTCTGATTTGACACAAGGCCAGATAGGAACAAAAACAGAGACTTACAGACAGACACAACAGAGTGAGAGAACACTCAGCACTAAATGGGATTTCTCTCTCAAATCCCTTTTCTCAGAACTCAGGGAACCCCAAGAAAGGGGAAGCAAAAAGCATGTAACAGACAGAATGGATGGTGGCCGCTAAGAAAACAAAGCCCTCTAAATCAGTATCAGTAAAATTTTTATGAACTCACATATACAGAAGCAGCATGCATGGGACCAGCATAGGCCTGCATCAGGTCCTCTGTGTTTATATTATGGTTCCCATAATTTAGTGTTTTTCTAGGAGATTCCTGAATATGCAAATAAGTGAGTCTTTGATTCATCATTCTGCCCTGTTGGTTTCTCTTATTCAACTTTGATGAGATTAGTTCTGTTTTACCTTATTATATTCAATTTCTTGTATATTTAAAAAAATGGAATAAGTAAATGAAACACATTGTGATGATTTAGTTACTGAAGGGACTATTAAAATGGCTTTGGAAAATGTTTCAGAAATGCTTTGAAAATATTTTAGTAAATACTAAAGTTTACTACATTTTTTTCTATATAAGAAGAAATAGTTACCCATGGTAATTTAGAATATTTTTGAATTTGAAGTAAGGCATGTATTTATTATCTTAATCTTTTGGGCTTGGTTTTGCATTTCTGTACCCAGGCTTGTACATGCCAGGAAACCACTCTTCTGTTAGCTACACCTGGCTTATAGTAATTTTTCTGAAGTAGGTACATGGTTTCCACAGTAGGTACAGGGTTTGATCAATAGGTGCCTTGTGCATACAAAAATCCAAACTCACAATACTGAAAAGTCCATGCTCCATAAGTAATAACTCTTTCCTTCTTTTAATTTGGGATTTCTGTAGATTCAATCTAGGGTCTTGCATATGCTAGCCAGGCACTCTACCACCAAGCTATAGTTTTGGATACTCACCACATTTTAAAAATGTGAAACAAGATCTGAATTACTGAACCCGGCCCTGAATTCCCTATCTAGCAAATGCAGCCCCTGAACTCATGGACATCTTTCCCTGTTCTCCAGAGAAGTGGAATTACAGGCCTGTCTCACCAGGCCCTGTATTTCCTCAAATTTTTGTTACTATAACAAGTAATAGCAGGTGCAAAAGACAAAAATGCTGTGTGAGTTGTAATATACATGACTCCACAACTCGCTGTGCTATACCAGATCCGTGCTTCGTTCCTGCCATTTCTCCACAGTAACAGATATTTATACTCTATGCACAAGAGAGAAAGGTCTCAGAAAGTGAAGAGACAAGGATGGAATATAATTGAATACAGGAGATTCTAATTGATTTCATTATGAAGATGCCTCTTAGAAGTTAGCTTGTCCAGCAATGCTGTCTGAGATTCATTAATACAAGTGCTTTGGACAAGGGACTACCATGTAGTCAGAACACTGTCAAGATAATGAACTAAGAATGAATAAAATTGTCTTAAGGGACATCTCCCTGATCTAGTCACAGTGCCAGATTCCAGAGGGAAGGTGTATCACCTACTTCTAGACAAGTTCTACTTAACTGCCTTCCAGGGACTGTGATACCTATGGAAATGACAGACATGCCAGTCACCTCATTTGCACATGATCACTGGGTCAGCCAACAATTTTGGTGAGCATACAAAACATATTCCTCAGGGTTCTAGGTTTGAAAAATTATAATTAAAATTCACCAATATATAGCCAAGGACAAAACTCTACATAAGTACAGATAGCTATTTCCTACCACAGTATTATAAAGTTTCCATGATCTAATAGATTTTTCAATGAAAAAAAGCATAAATTTACTTTTATGAAGTAACTGCAAAATCAGCTGTCAGATAAACCTAAACTTAAAGATAACTATGCTTCGTTATTGGAAACATAAGAAGAATGTTAGAAATTACTCAACAGTAAACAATCCCAGTTGGTAGAGTAGATTAGTTTTAATTTGCATGAGATTTTGTTTGCCTGGAGGTTTGGCTTTGAAAGAAGCAATTTTCTGAGCTAAAATACTAAAGCAATTGCAGTTGATTGTGTGTCTTCTGTTCGCTTGATAATGACTTTATTGCTGCCATCATCTTTTCCAAGCCTTATAGAGTTGCCTTATTGTTTTGATTATGGGCATTTGAATTTCTAGTAGAGTAGTTGAATTCTCATGATAGAAGATGACCATGACCTTATTTGGTGACACATATAATTGTGAAAATCTGAGCTGGAGGGTAACAGCCTCATGTGACCAAACAGTCCCTTAACAGGATCTGCTTTACTGAGTCTTAATGAACCAGTGGGAAGGATAAGCTGCTAACAGTCAGGGAAATTCTATCCGCCTAAGTTTTGAGATTGTTTTATTTGATGTCACAAAAGTAACATGGATAAAGCTCTGTGCTTCTTTGTTACCCATCAAGCAAGACTGACAAGATTCTTAAGATAATCATATGGTGTAGTGAAAATTGCTTGTTTGTGTGACAAAGCGAATATTTTACTGTAGTAGCTTTGAGGATTTTAATTACAGTTTAGCGACATTCGTCAGATTACAAAGAATCCAGAGATAATTGTGCTGTTGGAAAATGCTTCTAGACTGGGCTGTGTGCATGATGATGTTCTAGTTATTAAAAAACAAAACAGAACAACAAAACAAAAACAACAACCAAAAAAGACCATCTTTTTTTGACAGATAAGTTTCCTCATGCCCCACATACATTCACAGCAGTTTCTGGAGAATTACATCTTCAACTTCATCCATATACTGCAAATTAGAACTTGAAATTCAGAGGTTGAAATCACTACATAAATAAAATACTATGCATTATATCCAACACATTTTTCCATATGCCCCATTTCCCCCCACTATTTCACTAAGTGGAGCAGAAGCCAAGGTCGGCAATTCCTTTAATGTTTCCTAAACAAGCTGCATTGAATCTACCTGTACTGTAGTATGGCAACTCTATTCAGTTTAGCTTTTGCCTCCTTCATTGTTTTATTAAATCAATCTTCAAATTAAGGTATATGACCCAAGAGAATGTATTGATGGTTATCGATTCTCTGTGGATTATTTTTCTTGCCTATGTTGGTTTGTGACATAGAGTGTGCTGTCATACAATAAAAAGGACACTATCTCCTGGGGTATGGTCAACATCCTTAAGAAAAGCATGAAGTCCAGGAGCTTAGGGTTATAGACTTTCAGTAATTAACCATCCAATGATAAAAAGAACACAGAGAAATCCAGAAACTTTCTGAGATGTTTTATTTTACCAAAGGGCAGGAGTGGGCACGTGCTATTAGATAGCTGCCATGTCAGCCAACCATGTTTCCTTTGTGATTATTTGAATTCCCTAATTTTTCCCCAGCCTCAGTTTGCTAGAAAATTTGGAGCCAAATTCTTGAACTTATAGGAATTGCCATATAATGTTTAGCCAGCTCTCATATTGCTTTATTGAATTTTATTTTATTCACATTTCTTCAAATTGTTTATCTTCAGAGAGTATACTTGTTAATAAGGTATGTAAATGTTTTCCTTTAAAAACATTTCCCAAAAGGTTCTTTAAAAATGTAATAAATACATGTCTTTTCTTATTTATGATGATGTTTAAAGAGAAAAATGATCTGACAAAGTAAAGAGAGAGAAATGAAGGCCAGAGCAGAATGAAGGCAGATGGCACAGACAGGAATATTAAATTTATGAATCCCCCCACCTTTGTTTTGTTTTCCTTTCTATTGCTGTGGTAAACACCATTACCTAAAGCAGGGGAAGAATTTGGTTTGTATATCCATCATTGAGGGAAGTAAGAGCAGGAACTCAAGCAGGAAACTCAAGGAAGGAATTAAATCAGAGGCTGCAGAGGAACACTGCTTCTAGCCTACTCCCAGGTTTGCATTCAACTGTCTTTTCTTATACCACATGCCCATGGTGACACAGGCCATCGTGAACTTGAGCCTCCCATGTTAATCTTGCCTACAGCCCAGTCTGATGGAGGCATGTTCTCAACTGAGGTTCCTTCTTCCCACATGATTCTAGTTTGTGTTGTTGACAATCTAAGCAGTATACCAATCTAAAAGCAGCAATTTTTTTATGTGTTCCAATGTCTTTAATTTATAATGCCCCATCTCTAGAAATTGAGAAACTGTGACTTTTTCTTCTTTATTATTTATTTATGGTATTTATCTCCAGTATATGTCATTCAGGTGTCTGTTTCAGTACCTATGATATTTTAATTGTAATATATGCATGTATAACATTATTACCTAATACATATTTTAATCGCACACACACATCCATAAACACATCCGTCAGACACCTGTTTTTCTTTTAATTCCAGTTACCTGCTTATCTTAATGTTTGTCTAATGGATAATCCAAAATCAGCAGCACTCTGTTTGCTCTGCTCATAATGTAAGCAGCAAGTCATCTGCTGTTCCCTCTCATAGCACTTAATTTCCATTACCATTAATTCCATGACAATTATATGCTGAAGTTGTGGTGACTAGAGACAAACGTATGTCCTCTGCATTATTCTGTGCGTTCACATGACCCTCGTTATTTAAATCCCTTACTATAGCAGTAGCTTCATGAAGATAAAAATGTATTCATTTCTTACATAGCCCTTCAGCCTAGAAACAGGTAAGGCGCTCTTTAGATCTTCACAAATGATGCAGGAATGAGTAAAAAACACATTTGGCATGTAAGAATGCTATTGTCATCCAAACTGAAAATTCCTGTTCTCTATATGTTTCTATGCTCCAGTGCAGGTAGCATTTTGAATTTGACTCAACTGTAATATCTTTAAATTATAATTTCTTCAAATTACAGTTTTTTAAAATAGTACAAAAATAGAAGAACAGTGAGATTCAATGTCAAAATACTTTTCAAAGTTTACAAATACATTTTCAGTATTTATTATTTAATTCAAATAGTTGTTTTTTGAAAATAAACCATATTCTCTTCTGTAACCCTTATAAAGATATTTATTTCTAGTTTGACGATGTTTTTATTTTTTAAAATATTTACAAATAGATGGAGATGCTGAAGATCATATAAGAGAAAAAGAACCAGACCTCTTACATGATCTTCAATAACTATCTATTTTATCTCATTTCCTAGCAAGAAATTAATTATTTTTCAGTATAATCCCAATTTTAGACAGATTTGGTCTTTGAAAGTCCTGGAAATTCCTGCATATGTAGTTATATCAATGTATATTAACACTTCTTTATGTAGTATATAGTCTTTGGTAAAATCTGAAGAAGAATAAGTCCTTAAGAAGTTCATTTAAATGGAGACTAGAATGATCTTGTCCCAGTCTGCTCCATGGTTTCTGTGCCCTGTGTGTACCTAGTAAATCCCTCTTTGGAAAGTTATTAGAGCTAAAATGGGTTCCTAGCTATGGGCCTAGAAATGAGAGCACTCCTAGGAGACTAGCCCTCTCTGGGCAGTATTTGGGTACTGGGGACTGTAGGACAGTCTTATATTAGCTCCAAAAGTTACATATATATACAATCTTCACTTGCATCACTTGTATTTCATTGTTCATTCCTCTATCACATGCATTATACTTGCTGTATACTTAGTGTGAGTGGTAGTTGGTTAACCCACTCTAATTTGCTCTAATCTAGTTGCTAACTGCCCCAATGTTCTGGATTCTTTAATGAAATATACACATTTGCAGCCTTCTATTTAATATGTCTTAATCAGCTCAGTGGCTGAGGCACTCCCAATCTTCCATGTTTCTGATGCCTCCTCTGTGATACTCCTGAGTTATTATTTACTAAAATCTATATTTCATCTTTGCTATTCTGGACCCAATGGTGGGCCCCTCTGGGGCCACTCTTCCCTGGCTCTTACATGATTGTATGTAACATAATACAAGTGTTACATCAAATCCACAACAATTACTTGCAAAAGAAATGTGGAATGGACTGCCTGTGAGACTAGAATTAAAAGCGTATGTAGGAAAAAAGCCTCTTAAAACTTGAACATTTGTTTAAATTGTCATTGGCACTGCCACTGTGAATAGCCATGTGTCAACTAAGATGAGCTAAAAAGAGAAATACTGTGTGAAAGGACACTTGGTTCTTTCCAGCATGGAAGTCCTGAGTGCCCATAAAAGGGACAGAATGACATGGTTCGAACCTCTGGAACAGAGCCAGCAGAGAGAGTGTGGGTCTGCAGGAGTGCTGATGGCTGCTGTAGGCATAAGGCTTGTTAGTGTGAAATATATATATCCTCCTCTGAAGAATGTCCTTTCTGCCAAGGTTAATGAATCCATTATAATCAGATATAGCACAAATCCTTAAGTTGAGTGTGTGTCTAATGTCCTTACTAAAATGGTAAACATTGTGACTTTCATAGGACAGCCCTTAAGGCTGTGGGAAAGAATGCTGAAAACATAAGTTCAAAAATATATGCTTTCTCAATTATGCAAAATATAAAGATGAAATATGAATAGTATAAGAAGCTTCACAGAGGCAATTGTATTATGAGCCAGCTTGTCAGAAAGATACTAAGGGAAGAGATAAAGAGAATAGGAGTGATGGTCACAGGACAAGATGCCAGGTAGATCTTCTAATTGTAATGATAAACAGCTTCTGCTCTATGAATGTGTGCAGAAAAAGAAAGAAGGGAGTGGGAAGAATTGGCGATGGGAGAGAGGCCGTGGTGGAGGAGAATAAGAGAGTCAGCAAGAAATTGCTATAGATTCTCTTTCTTATAAGAAAACTTATCTTGTATCAAGCTATGCTTATAACTTTATTTAACCTCAATTATTCCCCAATTTTGGAGATAGAGGTCCCATCTCCAAATATTGTGATATTGAAGGACAGAGTTTTAAAATAGTTAAACCCATAAGAGAGTAACAAAGTACCAAGTAGACTTCTCAATACAGCAAGTTTACTAAACTTTGTTAACATTTCAGATTCATCCAAATTATCAACTTTGTTCGTTTATAAAATTTTTAATTTCTTTACTTTGCCTTATATTGTGCTTTTTTAACTTAATGCAAATACTGAACATCATTTTGACTACTAGGTGTATTCAGTTTCTGGAAATTATTTTTCCTTTGTCAATATTTAATCTCCCCTATCTCCCCCATGCAGACAGTGAAGTCAGTTATTATTTATCTGCTACTCTTGGAGCTATTCTTCATTTGCTAACTTTATAATATCAGCAACCAAGGATAAGGCTCCATCTGAATGATGACAAATTCATTGAGGCAAATGAGATTTTAAAGGTTCTCACTAAGCTGTTTAACAAGCAGAGGGTGTCATCCAAAACATGCAATTTAGCATAAGGACTATTTTAAGCTAAAGTCACCTGAAAATCTGCAAGTTCAGGAAGGCCATGATTATATCATCCTTCTAAAACCCAGAAACAAATCTCCTTGTGAAAGATGCTGTCTTAGTCAGGGTTCTCTAGAGTCACAAAACTAATGGAATGTCTCTGTATATTAAGGAAAATTATCGTAGTGACTTACAGTCTGTAATCCAACTAACATAACAATGGGGAGCTGTGAATGGGAAAGCCAAGAATCTAGTAGTTATTCAGTCCCACAAAGCTAGCTGTTTAAGCTGGTCTTCTGTAGAAGTAGGCTCTGACAGATATGCTGGCAAGAAAGTGTAAGCAATCAAAGAGTGAATTTTCCTTCTTTCAGTGTCCAGAAGGTGCGGCTCAGATTAAAGGTGTGTACCACCATACCTGGTTCTAAAACTTGCTTTGTCCAAGGCTGACCTTGAACTCAGCAATCTGCTTGCCTCCTGGAAATAAAGGCATGTACTATCTTGCCTGAGCCTAAGGTTTTCATGGCCACTATGCCTCAAGATCTACTATGTCAAGACCCAGGTAAGAAAACGGTTTTCCAGCCTCAAGATCTGGATCACAAGCTATACCCTCCATTTCTGGATTATAGTTCATTCTAGATATAATCAAGTTGAAAACTAGGAATAGCTGTCACAAATGCCTACCCAAGATGGGTAGTAAATGTGGATAAAGTCTACACAGAGACTCTATTAAAATTATTTATCTTTCTTTAGTGCTGCTAGACATTTTAGATATTTTATGAAGTTTATTCTCTTTGCTTAACACAGAATATTAATGGGCACACGGAATCTTGAGTCTTCATTTTCATGTTGGAGACACCAAATATGTGTGAAAAGTCCGTATGTAGTTCTCTTACTATTTTATTTAAGGTTAAGTTTATTAAAAGATTGGGCTGGAGACCCTGAGAACAAAGAAATAAAATTTTGTTTCCCAATGGCTAGTCTATCTTTTCTAGACTACACTTAATTTATTTGGAGAGAATCATAGATCTAACAGACTATCACACACACACACACACACACATACACACATATGTGTGTGTGTGTCTGTCTGTCTGTCTGTGTCTGTGTGTCTGTGTGCGTGTGTGTGTAAAATACAAATATATATATATATATACATGCATATAAATGTAGTAGAAACTACTGCATTAATTCTTAGATATATTATCAGTACACATGCTAAGAATATTTATAATTTATAAACAGATTCTAAAAACTTGGAGGTGGACATATGTTTTGGGAGTATACATGACTGAACACTCTACAATGTTGTGAGAAATGGTCACAACTTGATAGCTTATTATGAAATAAGCTATAAGGCGTGCTCTTTCTTAAAACTCTGGGAGTAAGTGTTCTGGCTATTGTCAGCTCCTAGAAGCTGCCACAATTCCTGACTCATAATATTATTTTTCTTCACAGGCAGCCTCATTGAATCACAGATTCTACAGTTCCTTTATCTGACTCATTGCACTGCAGAAAGTTTCTCCACATTAAGGAATTAGACAATTATATTGAAGAACAGTTTTAACTTGATGATAACCTCAATATCTCCATGCTCTGTAAGATAATATTCAGACATTTCAAAGATTAGGACATGATTTACTTCAGAGAGCTGTGTTCTGCATGCTGTATCAGGCCAATGTTATTTCAGCGATACAGTTGAAGGAAGATTTGGAATTCAGTGACTACTATTGTTTTCCCAGGACCTGAAAATGGCATCTTCCTCAATATAAGCAAACTGATACACTCCAGGCAAAAGGAAAATTCTCTATCATGACGCTATTAACTGCTGTGCCTTTTACCTGCTCCCTACTATTCTAGTACAAGCTGTAGCTCATCCCATGAAAGCTGCAGCTTGAGGAGTTGATGCCTGTTTGAACTCTTTGGCATGCCACAGTACTAGATAGTTCTTCCTTTGGGTTCTCTCTCTCTCTCTCTCTCTCTCTCTCTCTCTCTCTCTCTCTCTCTCTCTCTCTCTCTCTCTGACACACACACAAGCACAAATGTTCTACTAGTATTATAATTCTTTAAATGCATTGACATAAACATTTATTTAAGTGGCAAGTCAACCAGATGGCTAAACTGAAATGTAGCCCAGTTGTCTCCTGACATATATTAATCTTACTTCAACTATAGGCAAAAAAAGAATAGATCCTAATTTTTCTAGGAAAGGTGATACTTTTTGACTATCGCCTTTGCTTGGGTTCATTTTGTTTTTAAAACTATATTTCTGGATTTATATGAAACCAATTTCTTACAAAATATGTTTACTAATTTAGCCAGAATTGCTCTCTATTACATGAAACTTGAAAAGCAAACTGATTCAGTAACTCTTCAATATGTTGAATATGCTAGACATTTTTTATATAGGAACATTCAGTCTTTAGATGTGATAATAATTCTCTCAGACAATTTCTTTTTGCCTCCCTATATTGAAAAGCTTTATTTACAATATTGCTGCTTTCCATTGCATTGGATGATCTAATATGTCACTTCTTTTTATTGTCTGACTTGTAACTAGCTTAACTGAATGAAAGGAGAAAAATAAAAAAATTGTCTACAGTGTGACAAATGTAAAATAGCCTGGGCACAGGATGTATTACAGGAGAAAACAGAGTCTATTGCAATGCCTTTTCACATCTATAAACTCTCTAAAATATTTTATTGTGACAAACAAGGATGATGTAGTCAAAAATACATATAAAATCATGCATTCAGTAGTAGATAAGTATCTGAAAATTTTGAGAAAACTCTTTTACTTGGTTTTTAAAAGATTTGTTTTTATCTTAGCTACAATAATACCTTTCCTAAATGTGTATCATCTGTGTACCTGCTATCAATATTGTCAGAAGAGACTATTGGGCTCCTTGGAACTGACCTACAGGTAGTTAGTAGGTACCATATGAGTACTGTGAACCCAGGTCCTTTTTAAGAGTCAGTGTTCGTAATTGCTGAGCCATCTCTATAGCCTCTTATTATGATTATTTATAACATAAAAACATTAAGTTTGTATGATGTTAACATTTGGAGGACTGTTCATTTGATTCAGCATATTTATTGAATATTTGTGAGCTTGCAAGGAACGTAGTATAAAGCTAGAGTATGAGAATACAATATCAAAAAATACCTCAAAACTGTTGAGGGTGTAAAAATGACTTATTCTTTAGAAAGATTTCTGCTTTCGGACAAAATATGAGCTAACAGACTTCCTGGATATCTAACAGAGCTGAAGAGCTTTTGATTACATTTCTTGTCCCCCATCTCTGTGCCAAATCAAGTCTCCATTGATCCAGAAGGCCAGAGAGAAGCCAGACTGTGATGGAGTTCCTAAATATTTACAATCAGTAATTCCACATATTAGCTTTGATGTTTGTATCACTCAGGGTCCAATTAGAAAAAAAATAAATATCTCTAAGTATTTTAAACTGTAGGATTTGATTGAAGAAATGACAAGGTAGCCAAAATGTCAGATAGCACCTATGGACACAATCTGATGTTGGCATTAGTAGGTATTTGCTTTGAAGTCTAAGACTCTGGATCAAAGCAGGAGCTTTATGCAATTTCAGGTCTGAATTCCCTGGCAAAAGCTGGAAGCACATCAGATGTGTCTGTTGTGGTCAATCAGAAAAATGGTCATGACTGAAGACATAACTCTAGGAAGAAAAAGATGTTACCTTGACATCTTCTACACTTGATTCTCACAGAGTCTCATGTTGGCAGACCCAGATCAATGCATATCGAAGAATAGGGCCCCATAAATGAGATGTATAGGATCCCATCCCTGTGAGACAGGCCTGCAGAGTGTTGGAAGACAGAATCCCCACAAGGGCCAGGACTGGCTTTCAGCCCAGAGGGCTTTCTGTTTCTGTCTCTGTTTTCTTTATCAGACAATCTCTTAAATCATCTCTACAAATGAACACAGCTCTTAGAAAATGTCTCAAAGAGGATTAAAGGATGAAAAATCTCATGAGAATGCTCTAAGTTCAGCAAATATGCCTATCTCTATGTAACTGACATCACCATCAGGATCAAACCATAGTGATTTCATTTTATTCTCCACTGTCACCTTCTTTTCTGGTTTAGGTATTCTGTGGCCCAATAATGGATCCCTTACAGAAGATTTAATCCACAGTGCAGCCATATTCACAGATGGGACTTTAAGGATCATAAGGTGACTAACTTTAGGGATAGATCAATCTGTTGAAGAGTTCACAGCTGAATGAGTTGTTAGGACTGAAGGTCTATTAGAGGAAGTAGGCTACATGTAGAGGGTCTGTGTCTGTTTCTGTCTCTGAGTCTCTGTCTCTCTCTCTCTCAGTCTCTCTCTCTCTCTCTCTCTCTCTCTCTCTCTCTCTCTCTCTCTCTCTCTCTCTTTCTCTTTTCTCCTTTGCAAAGGTCCTATAACAGGGACTAACTAATTCACTTTCCTAAACCTTTCTCTTAAATTGTGCTAGGATGTTCTAATGAGACTCTGTTTTATTCTGCCAAAGATCCTCTTGGGCTCATCACTGAGACTCCTTCAAGTTAGACATTGAGTTATATCCTTCTTTTCTCATTTAACACCATAGTTCCTTCTTGTTGTGCTTGAGATGAAGATCCACTTCCACGAACTGACCTGAGGGTCTCTGTGCTCTGGGCTTTGGCTACGTCTTTTAAAAATTAAAAAGGTTCTTTTAAATTACTGTTACTGTTTTCATTCTCTTAATTTTTCTCAATTCTTGTCCTTTATAGATATATTTAAATACATTATTTCACCTTTCATCCAATGATCAATATCTATGATAGTCCCTCTGTTTAACTATCCTATTTTGGTACTTAACATCTATTCTGACTTTGATTTTAACTAGTTTTTGAAAAATAAGCATTGTGCATTTCAACAATTTTCTATTTATATGCCACAATCACAGTCAAATAATTAACTGCAGAAAAGTATGAAAGGCTCTATAAGATTATGTGTTCACATTAACATATAGAGAGTCAGCATTTTGCCACTAGATTTTAGACTTAAACACATGAGATAAATCACATTCGAATGTAATAACTAACTTAAGGATGTATAAAAACAATCAGATAGATTAAAATTATATGAAATGCCAGTATAGGAAATGCACAGTTTTCAATAGTCTCGGGTAGAGGGAGAACTTTCTAAGTACTAAATCATTAGAACAATCTGTAAAGACTGCATCTGAAGACTTAGCCTAAGTAAATATTCAGAATCTTAATAGAAAAAAGAACCCTTATAAATTAATCAGGAAAGCATTAGCACTCTACTCTTGCAAAGAGGAGAGAAGATACAGGGAGAAAACTCACAGGAAGAAAGCTAATGGTCAGGCAGAGTAGAAGAAAGTGACCCCCTTGCCTCCTTGCACCCATGACTCTCCTAAGTTTTGAATGTAATTACTAGAACCCTCCCTGAGAATGACCTGACCACACAGTAAGATACAATTTCCTACCATGTCATTTCTTCATGCTAGTTTTAAGATAAGCAGAAATAACACACGTGCCATCTGCCATCGAGTGGCTTCAGGAGTCTGAAGGCAGGCAAAGAGCAATGGGGTGAGGATATGTATTTTTCTGGCCCTTTCTCTGCCACAATGCCCCTAGTTGCCTGATGTTCTCGATTGATGATAAAGGCGTTTCACTAGAATCTCTTCTCCAGCTTGCCAACTGCAGGAATCTATGTGACATAAATAAATATATATTTCTAACACACGACAGACATTCTTGCTGCTGTGACCAAATACTTGTCAAGAATCACCTAAAGAGGGGAAAGGTTTATTTTCATTAACAGTTTGGGGGGCGGGGATCTAGACTATCAAGACAAGGAAAGGTGTCCCTGCAGGAATATAGTGAGCTGTAATCAGAGCTCTGCCTGTGTGCTCTGCCTCTTTGGAAATGCCCTTTGCATTGGATTTTCCTTAACAACAGCACCTGAAAATGCTGTTTCCTGCTATTTTTGTTGCTGTGGTTGATAGCCTGATACTACCATAAAGTACCATATATTTCATATCAGAGACAGAAAAGACCTTTCATCATCAGTGTTAATCTCTATGGTGCAACCACTAGACAGATACCCCGATTTCACTCTGCTTTTACTCTGCTTACTGACTGTTTTACCATTTCTGACCAGTTCACTGTGGAAAAATTAGTGACACGGGTGACGTCCATTTCATCCAAGCTTGCTGTCAACCCGACTCTCTGTCTGTACTTGGAAGCAGATGGCAGAGCTAGTGATGTAACTTAATGAGAGATTGCCTGTCTGACATACATGAGGCTCCGTGTTTAGTCACACCATGACAATATTTTTTATTACAAATTATTTGTTTATTACAAACAAATAAAGCAAACACCCTGGTCTGAAGTTGAACAGGCTAATGAGCTAGTAGAACCAATCCTCTAGCAATTGTGTAGCTGCACTGAATAAAAGAAGCGAACTCATTTTTTCTTCCAAAGGAGTATCACCAGCTCTAGCATTCTTACAGTGGATCAGGGGCTCCAGTCTAGTTCCTCATGTTTGCAAGCCAAATATTTTGCTAACAGTACCATCTGTTCTGTGCTTCTATTTTTTTCTATTTGTCCTTTATAAAAAACAAAATGTTTAAAAAAACAAAATTAATAACTACCCATTGATATTGATAAAGTTTGAGCAATTTGGAGTAGACGAAAGGAAACTTTAATATTTTGCATTTCTGTTGCTTGGGGAACATTGAAGTGAATTACCTAGGGGAGAGTTGGCTATGGAGTTCTGACAGAAGGAATCGTGGCTGAATAAAATTTAGCGCTTGAATCAGTAAGAGTGGGTTTTTCTGTGTGGAATCATGGTAGAAAAGTGCAATTGACTCTTGAGACCGGATATGTGGAGCAGAGGGAGTACTCAGTGACCACTAATCACAAGAATTAATCAGTAGATGTGGTAAAGAGCAGGTAGAAGGGTCTTTAGATGAGGCAGAAAATTCTCACCCACCACTGTATTTCTGGGCCAATGTTAGTATTTGACAAGGAGGTTCTAAGAGTCTCTACTTAGATCCACCATGCTGTCAATTATTCATAGAACAAAAATTAACTTACCACAATTTTTAACTTGACATACTTAAAAATTCTATTAAAAGTTCAAGAGAGATTTTTAAAAAATATATCAATAATTCTAATTTAAAATTTATATAAAGTTCAAGAATTTAAAAGCTTAGAAGGAACTTTCCAGGATATTCATTTGGAAGATTTCCTTTGTTAGATGCAGTCAATATGAAACTGTAACATTTTATTCATGTTCATTCATCTCTCTCCTAAGGAACAAAGGGTTAAGAAGTTTAATGGCAGTGAATATCAATCCAAACTAAGAATTTGTTACTTGTTGACAGCTTTACTGCCTTACAGCTCTGCATCAATCTTGTTTGTATACAACCTATGATTTCCATAATTACTACCAACACAGCTTCATATTCCCCTTTATATAAAAAATTAATCATTTACAAACTTTGTTTTTAAAACAAATCCTATTTTCTATAAAGTCTTAAAGATGAATTTTTAAAGTGCTCGTTAACCCTTACTTATAGCCTGCTTTTATCACCCTAACCCATGACCCCACTTTCCTAACCAAAACCTTTACAAACACCTTTCTGGTGTTGTAGAAGGAGAGACTCTGTAGCAATACATTCAAAGTACTGCGTACACACTGTCCCATTCCTGATGATAAAAGCTTGACATTACTTAGCTTGCATTTTTTTGGCTGGCTGGCCGTAGGCATGCTGGCTTGTGAGCAGGTCTGTGGAAATCTAAGTACAATACAGCTGAACTGTTAGCAATGTCACCTGGCATTCTCCAATAGCATATACTGTTCAAAACATAATTGCATGTTAGCCGCTCTTTTCCTTTAATACATTCTCCTGAAGCTCTCTGTTCCTATTGTCCAATTAGCATTCCTGTATTTGGCACAATCATTGCAAGCCTCATTCCTGATAAAGTCCTGAATAAATCAGAGCTCCTCTGACTTAGCTCACTATTATTTTTTATGTCTCTTGTGATTTTTCCTTGACTGACATTTAGAAAGAAAATGACATTGAATGAACTTAATAAAGGTTAATGTCCTAAATCACATAATGATACAAAGAGAAATTTCTCTTTGAAATATAATCTTCTTTTAAAATTACCAAAAAGATCGTGAAACTCAAACTGTAATGATTTAACCTAAAAAAATAAATAAAATAAAAAATACAAATGAAAATGAAACTAAATTTCATTTCATTTTAAAATAGTTGTTGTTTGAGTAACATGTCTAAGAGACACCTGGCCCCAAATCTGTTTGTGCTTTTGTGCTTTCTTACCCCATTATTCTGCACATTTTAAAAATCTACTTCAAGAAGAGTAAAATTTGAAGTGGTTCTAGGACTACTTCTTGGCAAAATTTATGGGACATAGAGTTTATGGATATATTTAGGTACATTGCCCACAAGAGACAAGATGAAGCAAATAAATTGCAGTTTCTGCATCCAACCAAAATAGCTCAATATCAAAATTGAAACAGTGCTTGCTCTCTTTATCTGGACTATAACAGAATAGCAGACAGTGTCTCTGCACTGTTGGACACAGGCTGAAAGAGATGGCAGGGTATGCTAATGAGCAGCTTTCGAGTAAATTTGCAGAAGAACATCTACACAGAATCAACTAAAAATAATAAAAAAAAAAGTTGTACCTTTCCAAGTTGCTTCCTAATCTTTAGGCATATAATGACTTTATAAATGACACAGTGGAGTGCTACTCAGCTATTAAAAACAATGACTTCATGGAATTCACAGTCAGGTGGATGGAAGAAGCTGGGGGCTGGGAGGGACAGAGGAAGGGAGGAAATAATATCTGGTACTGAATGAGACGGGGAAGAAGTACATAGGGTCAGGAAATCAAATAAAAATATGTAGCAGGAGGAGATGAGGATGTGGCGATAACCACTGGAAGGTCCCAGACACCAGGGAAACAAGAGGCTCCTAGGACCCAACAGGGATGATTTAAGCCTAGAAGGGTAGATAGAACCTGTAGAGACCACCTCCAGTAGATAGGCATGACCCTGGTCAAAGGATGGGGCCACACACCATCTTATAGTTTTAATCCAGAAATGTTCCTGTGCAAAGGAAGAACAGGGACAAAATATGGAGCAGAGACTGGAGGAGAGGTCATGTGGACACTGCCCCATCTGGGGATTCATCGTATCTGCAGACACCAAACCCAACTCAGTTGCCATTGCCAAGAGGCACTTGCTGACAGGAACCTGGTATGGCCTCTCCTTGGGAGGTTCAGCCAGCCACTGACCAATGCAGATGTGGATGCTTGGAGCCAACCATCAGATTGAGCACAGGGACCCTCCTAAGGGAGCTGGTAGAAGGATTGGCGGAGCAGAGGGGAATTGCAACCCTATTGGAAGAACAACATCAGCTGGCCGGACCACTCAGTGCTCCCAGGGACGAGATCACCAATCAAGGAGTGTACAGGGAGGGATACATGACTCCAGATACATATGTTGCAGAGAATGGCCTTCTCTGACATCAATGGGAAGAGAGGCCCTAGGTCCTGTGAAAGTTTGATGCCCCAGCTTAGGGAAATGCTGGAGGAATGTGGCAGAAGAGGGTTGGTGGGTGGGAGAGCACCCTTATACAGGCAAAGGGGAGGGAGGAGAGGAAGGTTATGGGATGGGGGCTTGTGCAGAGGTAACCAGGAAGTGGGATATCATTTGAGATGTAAACAAGTGGAATGATTAATTTTAAAAATATACAAATATGAGTAAAGAAATATATCTAATAAAAAAATTAAAAAATAAAAATATTCAAATATCTGTTTATTTTCCATTTCTTTCATTGAAAACCTAATTTTTTGGTCTGTATGTTTGTACATAGAGATTGTCTCTGTTAAATGAGTAAAAGTAAATCTTCATTGAATTAGAAAGAGGTCTATATCATCATCATCATCATTCTGGTCTACTCAAACGTGCTGTAAATCACTCTCTAGTACTCTGTGGGAAGAAAGATTGAAAATTATTATTGAAAAATGTGGTGGTCAGAAAAGACATTTTGTCATAGGAAATAAATCCTATTTAAATGCATTGAGAATAAACAAGTAGTGGGTACAGAAAGAGATCATATGATGTATAGGAACTGTGCAAATGACTTAGGAAAAAGGAAAGAAATTCAGACTTCTGTTTAGGATAGGGATAGACATTTGATAGGCAGATACACTATAAAGTTGTATTCGAACACGATCTGAGATGCAAAATGACATTGACACTCAACGTGGAAGGAAGGAGAAGACACAGGAGACTGGAACAGGCAAGGTAGACAAATGCTCCAAAGAGATGTTTCTTCCTTGTAGTTAACACGTTATTAGTGACAATATACTTAAATGAAAAATACAGGATTGGCCAAAGACAATCATTTTTTTGATATTTAATCTCTGTGCCTTACTCTCCTACAATGACAATGCCTTTTAAAACTGTAAAGTAAAGTATTTTTTTTCACTAGAAACGGTGGTATTCTCTGCAATTAAGAGTCAGCTTCACCTGAGAAGCACTAAGCTGTATGTCAAGGGATGCTTAAGTTTAAGGCTATGCCATCATCCCTGTGTGTATATTTATTCCTGGTTAAATTGAAAATTAAGGTTCAGGTAATCAATCCTTTTATGACTCGTTACATTCAAATAACCAAAGTTAATTTACTGATTAAAATAGAATTGCATTAAGAATAACTAGTAATACTCTATTGTATTTAAGAAGCCATTATTCATGGGGGAAATGAAGTACAAGGATCCTTTGAGAATGGATAGCTCAGTAGTGTAAATTTTCATATACATGCCTTCCTTGGAAAGCGCTTATGCTTAAACTCTTACAAATCACAGTTTATAGCAGTTGTTTCAGGAGGAGAGACGAGTAAATCACCATATGTATATTTTTTATGGCTTCATAAAGTTAAGCATTGCTTAAATGTATAAAGGGGTTATTATGTCACGTAAATGACTTTCTTCCCTGGGAGAAAGTATTAACTGTCTGCAATGGGCAATTGCTTCTTAACCTGTCTTTACTCTGAATTTAGAGACACTGTTCTGAAGGAGAGAGTTTACTATTTAATCAGTGGTAATGAAGGTAGAAGTTGAACATATTTCTGTTTTCCCTTTGGCAGTTTCAATTTCAAATAATTTTAATGATGAAGACTTTCTAACTTGAACTATTTTTGAATGGTAGTCCGACTGTGTGGTTCTTAATAAATCCTACAAATTCTCAGTAAAATTGAAACATAATCTGCCAAGGAGAGGGCTTCGTGGATTTTTATCAAGGAATATCTTTTCAACCCCTCATTTAAACAACTCAGCAAATATACTCTGAGTTTTTGAAAGCTAGCTCAGTTCTACTGAGCTCAATAAATACTTACTATTTTAATTGGTAATTGCTGGAAAAAATGAGTGGTGAATATGCCTTAGTTCATGTCTTTGGAGAATTTCTAATGAAGATGGAAAGAGGCAAATCTAAGTAAGCAGCCAAAACCCAGAATGGAGGAATGCATAAGCATACTGCCTAGGGAGCAACAGTGAAGCAATTCACAGTAACTTTCCCCTTATTACTGGGAACACACCCAAGACCCTCAATAGATGCCTAGAACTATAGACAAGACATATCTCTGTGTAGAATATAACTTACAAAATAGGAACAAGGAGATGAGCAGCAATAACTAATAACGAGATTTAAAGACTGTACTATACAAATAGAAGTTATGAGTATAGCCTGCCCCCCTCTTTCTATTATACTATAGATCTTGGCTCCTCAACCTGGAATTTTTCTCCATATTGTCTGGAATTCTTACTTTTTCACTTAAAATAATCACTGCTTTGCCTCTTTAAGGAATACTAGAATAGCCAGCTTCTCCACTTCCTGTACTCTGGACCCATCATTAAGTAAAATAAGTGTCACTTGAACATGGCCACTACTGTGAAATCACAGTCTGCTAAGTGACTACTGGATATGGATAGGTTTTACATAGCTTAGCTTAGCAAAGATTTTCTGATCCTTCCTTGTCTTGAATTTAGAAAGTTAATTCTTAAACAACTCATGTTTAAACTTAAGACTATTATCTTTCCTCTGATATTGTAGATACACCAGTGTCTCTGCTTTGGTGGAGTGATACAGTACAAAATATCAACATGCCATGTTGAATGTTGTAGAACTTAAAACGTGTGGATTCTTTATCTCATATCTCTGGATTTCCCATCTGATATTTCCAAAACACAGTTGGCCATGGGCAACTGAAACTTCAGAAAGAAACCCCAGTCAAAGGGCTTACCTGTACCTTCCTCTGCAGAGATGCAAGGCTGAAAGTGGTGGATTAGAGCAGAGGTTACATTCCAGCTCACTGACTGTCAACAGATAGAACAAGTTAACAGGTAAAGGGAAGAACCAACAAATGCCAAAACATTAAGGTGCAACATTCTGAACCTTCTGCAGTGCTGCCTAGTCTGTGGATTTCTTGCCAATGAGTCAACTCACACACCTAAGCTTTTCCTGGCCGGTCCAGTAGTCAGCAGCATGGAGTGAACCAAGTACGTAGATTCTGTAGTCAGTCTTAAGTTCTGATTTTACTTCTCCAGCTTCAAATTGTGTAAACTTAAAGTATAATTCATTCTATTTTGATCCCAATTTTTTAAATCTATGATGTGAGAATATCAATAGTTATCTTAGAATCTTAGAAATCAGTGGAGAGAATTGGTTTTAAAATCATCATGAAGACACACACACACACACACACACACACACACACACACGCGCGCGCGCGCCTGTGTGTGTGTGTGTAATAAAACTGTAATTCTTAAAACTTTCAATTAATCCACAGAAAGGCAAGAGAATGGGGTTATAAAATAAAAAATCAAATAAAAATAAAACAATAGAAGACAAAAAGTGAGACTTAAACATAATAGTCTTAAACTTGGAGCATCATAGATGGTTTCAGTGCGAGGGTAGTTAGATAAACCCACTACATACAAATCATGAAGTACTATTCAGCATTAGAAAAGAAATTATATTTAGTGAAACAACTAATTCAAACATATCACATGAATTCATTAACCATAACCCTCTTGAAATGACAAAATTTTCAAAATAACGATATGGCAGAAGTAGTTTGGGTTATCAGAAGGCAGAAGGAATTATACATATTGCTTGTGTTTATTAATGCATAAATCTATGCATGTGATCAAATTGTACAAATATAAACACACATATACATAAACAGTCACACAGAATGACCATTATTTGGTGCATGTCATTAAGCCCTGTGAATCCTGTTACTAATATTAACCTGCTTGTGCTATTATAATGTCATGCTATATAGCATTTCCAGTTCTCATTAGAGAAATTATTGAATAAATAATTATGTGTGGATTGGCATTTTCTCCCAGCAAACAGTAGAAGTAAAGTCAAGTTTCAGAGAGAAACCAAGGAATTGCAAGTGACTGATAGTACTCAAGCCTCGTTGGTGACAGCAGCCATGGAATAATTTCAGGAAAGCTGAGAAATAGATATTAGAAAAGCAAAGAGGCTGCCAAGGGAACATCCAAGAGCAGGAAGCAGAAAGGATCAAGAGCTAGAGATGAGTAGCAAGCTGTCTTCCGGAGGTGATTGCTACACCCACAAAGTCACAACAGCTATGGCTACCTACAAAAGATCAGGTCAAGATGTGTTGATCAAGATTCCATCATAGGTGGGGCAGAAGCTCATGAGGTATCACTCCTAGAAAATGTACTGCAAGTTAATTGTTGGTGGTGAAGGAACAGTCATTTTCTTGAGTGTTGTAATCATCATTACCTTGCCAATTGTCCAGTAATTATCCCCTAACCTGTGTTATGTAAGCAAGTCTAATTGACACGAGGGGATCACCAAACTAAAACCAAACCAAACCAAATAAACTCACTAGAAACCCAATATAAAAGAAGGAGGTGGTGTTATGGGAAGAAAAGGTAGTTCAGTGGGAGTGAGGGGCATGAGAGAAAGTAATGGGGGGTGAAATTAATAAAATTCATTATATACATGGACGAAGTTGTCAAAGAGTAATAAATGAAGTAATATACCTTGTACACTCCTTCAATATTCAAGGGCTTCCATAACAAATACTGTCTACTAAATGTCTTAATATTGAGACCTCAGTTTGCCATCGTTCTGTAAAGTATTATTTGTCCAAAATTAATTTGTGATCAGATTTGGGGTATGGCAAGACCACACTCCTTGAATTGTAGATGGTTGCGTTCTCATTAGGCTGACTCCTGCTTTCTTCTGATCATTTGTATGTCTTTTTTTAATATGATACCAGTCACATTGTTTTAGGGCCCATTCTAAATACCTTAATTTAATTTTGCCCATTTTAAGACTTTGTCTCCAAAAGTGATAATATTCTGAAGTATTGAAAGTTATGACTTAATATAAGAAATTAAGTGATAAATATTTTAGCCTATAATAGATGTAATATTATAAAGGTGTCAGCACAAAGCTTATGGGAAACTTCATTACACTATATTTAGAAAGAGCTTTCTGGATATGCAAATAAGAATAAATAAGACTATATCCAAATTCTAAATTTCTATTCTTAAAAAAAAAAAAAAAACAATCAGTAGAGTCAAATAGCGAAACGTGAAATGAAAGAAATATTTTCCCAGCTGAATCTCATAAGGAATTAAAGAAAGTCCTGCCATTCAACAGAAAAAGAACAAAAAAAAACAGGTAATAACATGACTTAAAGATGGTTGTACACCACCATTGTACAGACTACAGACTGAGCTAGTTATATTTGCATACCTAAATAAAACACACACACAAACACACACACACGCATGCACACACACATGCACGCACACATCATTCATGCACATGTTCATGCAAGCACATAAGTAAAAACTAAGGAAAAAAGGTCATGAACTTAAGAGCACAAGGTTTCAGAGGGTACATGAGAGGGTTTGGAAGGAGAAAGAAGAAAGGGAAAATTATGTATCATTATCATTTCAATTTTTTTCTTAAAGATCGGAAAAATTAACACATATTTCTTTAAAAGAAAGACAAAACCTACCAATTAGTATATGAAAAGAAACTTCATATTACTATCACTAATCAAATGGAAAATCAAACAAAGATATGTCATTTATATTCAATTGGGTGACTGTTAACAAAATAGAAATTAGAATGGGTAGAGTAAGATGTTAGTAACCTGAAAGCTGTGTAGTTTTGGCAGGTATGTACATGTGTGTCTGTCCTGTGTCTATTCCCTCAACGACCCTTGCTAGGGTTCTGGAATCCAAGTTGCACAACTTATGTGCATGGTTTTGAGCTTTTTATTCAAATTTCAAAGTATTTTAGAAAAACAAAATAAAGGAGAAAACATTTATCTTGACATCTGGGTTCAGAAATTTCAGTCCAAGGTGAGCAGGCTCTGTTGCCTTGGGTCTGGGGAAAGGCAGAATATGAGGGTGGTGAGAATTGTTGCAGAAGAGGCTGATCCCCTCATGGTGGGCAGGAATGGGGTACTGTGGTAGGAGGGAGAAGGAGAGGGCAAGGAAGACACTGAGAGTGGGAACACAACCAGGAATGTTGTGAAGCCTCTTATGAAGATGATTCAAGTTCTCCAAGTAGCCTCTCCTAACAATCTGTTCAGTTATGAACTCATGACCTAATATTGCTCAGTAACCTCACCAGCTGAGGACCAGGCCACCTATACAGACACACTTGGGAACATTTTATACTCAAAGCAAACAATGAGTTTAGAAAGTCAATTTCACAAGTTGAAAGGGTTCATGCGGGGTTGGGGATTTAGTTCAATGGTAGAGCGCTTGCCTAGCAAGTGCAAGGTCCTGGGTTCAGTCCTCAGCTCCGAAGGAAAAAAAAAGGAAAGGGTTCATGTTAGAAACCTGACAAGTGAATATAGGTAATACTTGTTGTATATTATAAACTTAAGAACTTAAGATGTTCCCCCTTCGAAGTAGGACTGAAGCATCCATACATTGGTCTTCCTTCTTCTTGAGCTTCATATGGTCTCTGTGGGTTTTCTGAGCTTTTTGACTAATATCCACTTATCAGTGAGTACATGTGTTTTCTTTTGTGAATGGGTTACCTCACTCAGGATGATATTTTTTAGTTACATTCATTTGCCTATGAATTTCATGAAGTCATTTTTTTTGATAGCTGAGTAGTACTCCATTGTGTAGATGTACCACATTTTTTGTACCAATTCCTCTGTTGAAGGACATATGGGTTCTTTCCAGCTTCTGGCTATTATAAATAAGGCTCCTATGAACATTGTGGAGCCTGTGTCCTTGTTATATGTTGGAGCATCTTTTGGGTATATGCCCAACAGAGGTATAGCTGGGTCCTCAGCTATGTCCAGTTTTCTGAGGAACCTCCAGACTGATTTTCACAGTTGTACCAGCTTGCCATCCCACCAACAATGGAGGAGTGTTTCTATTTCTCCACCTTGTAGCCAGCATTTGCTGTCACCTTAGAGTTTGTGTGTGTGTGTGTGTGTGTGTGTGTGTGTGTGTGTGCGTGTGACAATTTTCTTTATTAATTTAAAGGTAGTTTAAGCATATGGTCATAGTATATTTAAAATACAAAAATTATCAAGTCTTCTATCCAAAATTTGGAGATTAGTTAAAGAGTATATTTAAAATACAAAAATCATCAAATCTTCTATCCAAAATTTGGAGATTGGTTAAAAAATTTAGAATGACTGATAACCCAAAGACCTGATGCATTAAATCTGCTTTCCTTATATGCTACCTTAAGTCATTTTTTCATAGGACTTTGATCACCTTATTTTTAATTGGATATTTTATGTATTCACATTTAAATGTTATCCCTTTCCCTCCTCTCTCTTCTCCCCTCCCCCTCCTACTGCTTCTATGATGATGCTCCCACTACCACTCACCCACTCCCACCTCAACACCCTAGCATTTCCTTACAGGGAAATGAGCCTTCACAGAACCAAGGGCTTCTCCTCCTATGGATGCCAGACAAGGCCATCCTATGCTACATATGTGGCTGGAGCCATGAGTCCCTCCACATGTACTCTTTGGTTGGTGGTTTAGTCCATGGGAACTCTGGGAGATCTGTTTGATTGATGTTCTTTCTATGGTGTTGCAAAACCTTTCAGTTCTTTCAGTCCTTTCTCTAACTCCTCCATTGGGTTCCCTGTGCTCAATCCGCTGGTTAGCTGCAAGCATCCTCATTTGTATCAGTAGAGATCTGGCATAGCTTCTCAGGAGACAACCATATCAGGTTCCTGTCAGCAAGCACTTCTTGGCATCAGCAATATTGACTGAGTTTGGTGGCTGCATATGTGATGGATCCCCAGGTAGAGCAGTCTCTGGACAACCTTTCTGTCAGTTCCTGTTCCACACTTTGTTTCTGTATTTTGTTCCCCCTTCTAAGGTTTTGATCTTAGCCATTCTGACTGGTGTGAGGTGTAATCATGGGAAGTAGAGGTGGGGAGGTACCTGAGAGGGAAAGGGAGGGGGAGGATCAGGTATGAGAGGAGACAGGGTACAAGTACAGAGGGTCAGGAAATTGAATGGAGCTATATAGCAGTAGCCACTCGAAAGTCCTAAATGCCAGGAAAGCGAAGAGGCTCCCAGGACCCAACAGAGACGGCATTAGCTGAAATACCTAACAAAGGGGAGAGGGAACCTGTAGAGACCATATCCAGAGGTTAGTCTCGGGCCCCGGTTGAGAAATGAAGTCACCTACCCATTTCAAAAATATTAACACAGATACGCTCCTGTCTAAAGGGAATACAGGGACAAGGAGTGGAGCAGAGACTGAAGGAAAGACCAGAGACTGCCCCAACTAAGGATCCAACCCATCTGTAGACACCAAACCCAGACAAGATTGCTGATTCCAAGAAGCGCTTACTAATCGGAGCCTGGTATGGGTGTCCCCTGAGAGGCTCTGCCAATGCCTGACCAGTACAGATGTAGATGTTCAGAACCAACCATCTTGGACTGAGTACAGGAACCCTAATGGAGGAGTTCAGGAAAGGACTGAAGAAGCTGAAACGGTTTGCAACACTGTAGGAAGAACAACATTATCAATGAACTAGAACCCCCAGAGCTCCTAGGGACCAAAGAATACACATGGAGGGTCCCACGACTCCAGCTGCTTATGTTGCAGAAGATGGCCTTATCTGGCATCAACAGAAGCAAACTGGGCAAGGGGGATAACATTTGCAATGTAAATAAATAAAATAACCAAAAAAAGTTAAGAGGGTAACATTCTATGGAAAAAAAAATTTTTTTTTGGTTCTTTTTTTCGAAGCCGGGGACCGAACCCAGGGCCTTGAGCTTCCTAGGCAAGCGCTCTACCACTGAGCTAAATCCCCAACCCCATGGAAAATTTTTTTATGTTTAATATATTTTAAAGAGACATCATGAGACCTGTATGCAAAGGATGCAACCACATAGCTTATCTGTCACATTTTCTTCCTACAAACTGTATAATGGATTTGAGTTTTGTCCATGCTGACTGTAATATCTGCTATGGATTCACACACCTTTATCCATGTCTGCTCTGTTGTGCATTCAAGGATGGAATTTGGTTAAAGACCATTCAATGTAATCTTTTTTCCATTTATAGAGAAGAATGCTGCTTTCCTCTATTCATATTGCTCGTATTTTTACATGACACTGAATTTAATCATTTGAGCATGATAAGATAATAAGTGTTCCCATTCTGTTACTTGGATACCATGGCATTAATATTCCAGAGGGTAATGAAACAGGGAACATGTGGGTTTTCCCCCTACAGTAAGAACTGCATTAAGGAAACTATTATTTCTATTCCTTTAATGTAAAACAGAATCAGTTTTCTTTACCTTATACACTAGACTTATTTGACCATAGGAACTGGGTTTTCTCTATAACTGACAGGACATTTTACAAGGCCCGAACAGCTAATTTTTTTTTATATTTGCTTTTCTTGAAGAATGTTTTGAAGGACATTAAAATATACTTAAGAGACTGTACTGTTAAACAAGTAAAAACATTACATAAGCTGTGTTATCACTTATTAATTATTAAACTTCTCAGAAACCTTATGCAATAATTTAAACATCCTTCTTTAAGCAAAGGATGCCAGCAATGTAAGTTCTCAAACTCAATCAAGCAGTATCACATTGTTTCTTTTTAATTTCAGTCCACTTGAATTGTTAAAACATATGTTGAAACATAATTTAACTTGGGTTTAGAATTGATGAAGGTAGAACTTATGACTTAAAAAGAAACAATAATAAAAATATCTTTATGTTATTTTTCTCCAAAAGAAGTACAAATGCTAACATTGACTTATTTAATAAAAACATCTGTGTTCTGTGGCTTACCGCTGGAAAAATTTGAAAATGTTAAGTTTGGTAAGCATTGATAAATGTTTAGCCAGGGCCTGCTAGAGAGGAGCAATATAATTAGAAAACTGAGCCACACAGAAAGGGAACATGTGTAATGACAGGAAAATTTGCTTTGAGTAGGAGGAAACATAATTTAAAAGATGTAAAAGAAATTTTCATATTAACTATATGTAAGGCATGTAGAACCTAATCAAACAAGTGTGCAAGAATTACTCATAAAAATAGTAAAGTTTTTAAAAGGGACTAAAAACCAGAAATTACTGGCCATTTTCTACATATTCCAGTATTTGAGAATGTACTGTTTTGAGGATGGCCACTTTCCTAAATTAGCACAAAGATCTTATGAGACCACAGTTAAACCACATCAGGAATAGTTTTGAAATCTGAGAAGATTATTCTAAAATTTCAATGGGGGATTAAAGGTCAGGAATTACCAAGATGCTTCTCAATAATAAAAATGAGTAACCCTTCCTTCACTGGATATATTAGTAGCTATAGTGATTAAGAGCACAGTGTGGATAAAGGAGAGAAGATCAAGCAATATATTTAGGAGAGAATCAACTATAAATGAAACTTTGATACATGAATGGGGGGCACTATATATTAGCAGGAACACAGAGGCCTATTAAAATGTAGTTCATAGCACTTGAATAACATTATAGAGGGAAAGTAACTTATAATTTATAATGTAATATTAATTATATTATAAATTAAATTATATAATAAAATTTATAATAGACAACATAAACATTGACTTCCAAAACTTTTGGAAAAATTTCAGTATAATTATTGTTATATTAGATGCATAGGCTTTTCTTAGGTACAAAAAGGTGCTAACCAAGAAAGAAAAAGCATTGATAAATGTGTAGCCAGGGCCTGCTAGAGAAGGGAATTATACAAAACTGAGCTATACAGAAAGGGAACATGTGTAATGACAGGAAAATTTGCTGTGTTTTGTTTTGTTTTTTTTCAATTGATCAATTAAACATGTCAAGTGATCAATTAAAGTACCCCCAATATATATGCTGATAAAGATACCAACTTGGAAACACATAAACAACAAATCAAATGATAGTGACGAAGTCTTCACTAAAGGACAAACCACGAGGACATATTTGTATAACAGGAAAAATTAGGATAAGAACTTGGGATAGCTGATGAGTATCTACGACTTGGCAGGTGGAGATTAAGACAGGGCATCTCCAAGAGCAGATTGGAATGTCACAGATGCCCAATTGAGACTTTGGGGCATCTTCCACAGCAGTAAGGGCTGAAAAGACCTGAACGCTGTGTGAGTGAACCATGGATGCTCCTGGCCATTGTTACCAGCAAAATCTCTGCGTCATCCCTGGTTACAGGGACTTGTTTAAAATGGTCCTTTCCTCATTGGGTCTGCCTGTTTCCACTTTTGCTCGTTTTCTAGTGGGCCCATTATGTTCTTTCTGACTCCATGTTCTAATTGCTACCTTGCTCTCCAGACAGCAGTGCAAGCTATAATCCATCCAGATTTGTAAAAATAGATCATTCTGGGACAACAACCTACAAGTCTATTGAGAAAAACATACAAAAAGCACAAGGATGAAGAGAAAACTCAGCAGCTGAGGCAATGATGCCGTTTGAATAGAGGTTTATCCTCAAACTCGCAGTTTTCAGTCAGCTTGAAGTGGCAGCGAAGGACCAATTTTTATATCATTTTAAAGTTATGATCTTTATGGGCTTCTGGTGAAAGCCTAAGAGTACCATTAAACAAACCAAAGCTAAACTAAACAAAACAAAGCAAACTAAAGCAAGCCAAATAAAAATCCACCACTGCTGTCGGTTTGAAGAGAGAGAACAACCATCCTGTACTCATTCACTCATTCATTCACTCATTCATTTAATCACCCATTCATTAATTACAAGCTTATTTTTTAAGACATAGGAACTGATCCATATTCCCGTGAGCCATGGTCCATTTCTACAGAGTTTTTATATAATAGGATTTATTCTTGTACATTAAAAATAATGAAGCTCTCAGTATTTTATTAATCTTAGAGAAAATATTTTTTAATGTTAACATAAAACTGAATGTTGATTATTATACAATTATGAAAAAATCTGATAGCTTCCCCTTATGACTCTTGCAAGTGCTCAATATCACTCAGTCTTTTACTTCAGAGATGAAATTTAGAACATCTTTGTGAATCAACATATTTTTAAAAATATAATATTTCTGAATTACCTATTACCATTTAGCCTATAAGTTCCCTGTAAGGCTATGACATCATTCAAATTGACATAGAGTTGTTGAAATAAAAGGAGTTCAAGGAGATTTGATCATAAATATGACTGTAATTTTATCCTCAAAGAAATTGTCATCTTTAAGAGTACCTTGAAACTATGGAACACAACAACCTCTGCTTCCTGGCACAGCCAAACATGTTTGTCATTTCAAGTTCCATGAAGCCCTTGCCTTTAGCATGCTAAAGTAAAGGAAAACGCAAAATACTTAGGCCAGAAACAGTAAGATGGGGGTTTTCTTAGAATGCTTACTTCTTACTGCAATTAAGACATTTTAAAAAATATTTTAGTAAGAGACATATTTCAAAAACCACTTACAGATAAACAGTGAAAATGAGACAGACCATGATCAGACCACTGGGGAAAGCAAATTTTGCCACAGACTTGACAAATTTTAAATAGACAAATGGAAAAAATGTATAAATCTGGAAATTTAAAGATTAAAAACTATTGAAAGTACATCTTTAAATCAAAACAAACAAACAAACAAACAAAAAGCACCAAAACCAACCAAAACCTTCATTGTCTCATTGTCTTTTTTTTTCCAGAAAACAAGGTCTTTGTCAGTTTAAATTGTCAAGCAACCATAATCTAGAATTTTCTGAATCTTTGGAGGATTCAGGTAGACAGTTTGCTGCAGGCGAGTCTCTAGGGGACTGTCTTGGTTGCAATGATGTATTAAAAATCTGTTACTGTGGTCAGCACCAGAACTCAGGTCCTTGTGACTGGATGGCAAGCTCTTTTCCATATTCCTTATTTTCCTTATAGTGTCCCTGTTTTCCTGAGATATGGGGGAAGTGTTTTCATTATAAGGCTCCTGTAAGCCAAAAAGTAACATGTGAAACCAAATTCTAGGAAATGTAATAAGGTTCAATAATTATAAACTAGCAAGAACAATGAACTGTCTTCATCCTTTCTCATTATTTTATAAAATCCTTCAGACATGCCACAGTGATGAGACTATTTTACAGTGAAAACCACCACAAATTTATTTGTCATTTAATTTCATTTACTTCCCGTGTGTGCATGCACATACATATACACATACACAAACAAATATCCTATTCTTCTACATTATCAATTCAATACATTTTATTTTGTGATACATTTCAAAACCAATAAAACTGCTTTCTGCATATTTTTGTATATCATTAATTTAATATTTAGATTTAGTGCGTACAGGATGACCCAGGCCCTCCCCATCCCCATCCCACCCCACCCTGTCCTTAATTTACTAAAGTAAATTAAATAAATTTATTTACTAGAGCAAATTAATTTTATTTATAATGCTAAAGTAGATATTTTTATTTACTTGCTTTTAAATACTTGCAAAAGCATAGAGTTAAGTTCAGACAAAGGAATGTGCCCTGTTATCATCCACACTGTGATGCTCACAGAAATCCTCTTCTGTGTTTTCTTGGCTAATTAATCTCTACTTTCATTCAGGATGAAAAAATGCTATTCTGATTGCTTTGTATTTTCGATGACTAGAATTTCTTGTGAAGAGAATCATACAGTCTGTACTTTGAGGTAAGGTTTCATACACTCAGCATAATGATTTTGAGGTCAGTCTGCATTTTCCTGTGTGTCAGCAATTATTTTTTCTTGCTCTGAGGTAGTGTATTGTATGTCTCAGTCCTCCGAGGCGGCTTTTGAGATATTTGCATCATATAGCTACTTTGAATTATGTTAGTACAGGAGTGGGATCCTGGGAACAGCTATGGTGACTTTTATTAACACGGTAAGCACGGTGATTTTGATTTTTGGACATAAATCAAGGCATAAAGAAAGTTCGATAAAGAATGTATAAAGAGTGTGGCTGCTTGGACAGGCACAGGTCCTCATGGAAAAAGCTTTCTTTTTTAGCATCTCCAAAGGAGATGATACAGATCAGGTAACAATTTTCTCAACCCGGGGACATAAATCTTTTCAGCCCTCAGAAATTGATCTTTGTAAGGCTTTATCCTAAAAAGCAAACTTGAGCAAAACAAGCAAGCAAGCAAGCAAGCAAGCAAGCAAGCAGGCAAGCCAACCCTGTCAGGTGCTGCCAGATATGTGAGAGCATGGGACAGGCGGCCATCATTCCAGTACAGCTTCAGAGGCAACAGTGGCAGGGTGGGGTGGGGGTAGGGCAGAGGGGGTAATGGGAGTGTCTGAGGCATCCTCTACACACTGCCTTCTATCATCTGATCACTCCCAAGTTCTGGCTTTGGAGAGGCTTTTATCAACCAATTAACAGAAACCCCCAAAGCAGCTTGCCCACTTAACTGTTGGGAAACTCTGAGGCCCCTTTGATGTTTGGCCTTGGCACACCAAGTGGTAATTCACAGAAAGATAAAAGGATTTAGGGCACTAAAGGACTATTCTTAGTAGATTAAAGCCTCATTGCTGGTTCAATGACAAAGGTCTTTCAATATATATTTTCTTTCCCATCTAGAGTAAATATGCAGTCATCCTATGTAAATAATGAGAGAAAATTACACCACTGGAGAGGAAGCCACAGGACTGTATGATCTGAAGGCTGATGAATGAGAATAAGGTTAAATAACAGTCTAACACTGAAAAAAAAGAACCCGTGTTTGCTAAGGCAAATTTAATATCTTATTCCGACTCTTCCTTCATAAAAATTTTAAAGGCACCAGACATCTTTCCCATAAACCTTTGCTCTGTTGGTGGCCCTCTAGTTAACTGATTCTTGAGACTAATCCCTCTGACCTTGACTCGATTCTGTTTAGCCATAACAACAACAACAAAATGTCAGTCAAAGGAAATTTAAGTGGAGAAACTCATGATGACAGTAGAAACTGGTGATGTGAATTCCTTGAGTCACCCACACACAGGAAGGACTTGAAGTGGAACTGAAGCTCAATGAGTGAGCTGCCCTGAGGTATGTGAAGACCACTGAAGACGAACAACAGAGAAGGAGTTAAAAATAGACTTTAAATGGGAGAGCTGAGAATGTGGTATGGTGAGAGAATGTTGGGCCAGAGGCTAGCTGAGCAGAAAGAGGCCTTAGAGGCTTACAGAGTAGTAGTTTACAGAGGAATAGCGAGGAGGAGAGAAACTTGCTAAAAGATTTGTTACATTTCCTGTTATCTCTGTGTTCCTTGGAGAATAAATGTTAAAGCAGGTGCAGCACATTCGTTTGTAGAGATTACTGGGTAGTTTATTAACTAGATAGTCTATCTGCTCTTTGTACTGTGTCAACATAGACTCTCGCAGCCTTTTTGTAATTGAATAATTCTTACTTCAGAAACGCCAGGGTAGATATTACTGTGCTTCTTTTTATATGTATCTGCCAAATGTTTGGACCTAAGATCTTTAAATGTAGAAATAACTCTATCTTTGATGGAGAAGATTCAAAACAAAACAAAACAAAAATTTTTGAGGATTTTTCTTATGAAGGGATACTAAAATTTAGCATAGTTGTGTTTGCTTTTATCTGGAATGATTAAATATTTTGAAGGCTGTGCTCTCAGTTCCTTAACACTGCTCACACTCTAATTAGTTGTCTGTGGGTTTTAGGAAACAAGAATGTGGACAAGTATGGGTCAGATGAAGTAGGAAAATCAAGCATATCATTTAACATAAATCTGCTCACTTCCCTGGAGTATGTGCTGCTGTTTGCTTGAACAGTCTATGACATTAGGCATTGTTGTAACTGTAGGAGAATCTTCACATCTTTGCAAAGTATATGCTAATTTAACCTTCTATTTGGACATTGTATCTTCTGTCTTTTTTTTTTTTGTTATGGGCTTATTCAGTTGTCATTGATTTAAAAAAAGAAGCCTAGCTTCCTTTAAAAATTCAGCTTTAATTTTTGGCAGTGTTTTCCCAGGAGGAGAGCTGAGTATGTAAAACATACTCAAAGGGAGAGTAGACTCCAGAAAAAGGAATGTAACTTGCAGAAATAAACCTTCCTTTCTCCCTATGACCAAGTCCTATACCCATTTTCTTCAGCTCACTCCAGGGAACTTCTCCTGATTAGACCTCAGTTCTTTTCTTTCTTTTTTATTGGTTATTTTATTTACGTATATTTCAAATGTTATCCTCCTTTCTGATTTCTTTTCTGCAACCTCCCCATCTCAACCTCTCTCTGTCTGCTTCTATGAGGATGCTTCCCACCCATCCACCCACCCACCAACTCCCTCTTGCCTCAGTGCTCTAGCATCCCCCCTACACTGGGGCATCAAGCTTCCACAGGACCAAGGGCCTCCTTTCTCACTGATGTCAGATAAGGCAATCCTCTGCTACATATGCAACTGGAGCCATGGTGTACTCTGGTTGGTGGTTTAGTCCCAGTAAACTCTGGGGGATCTGGTTAGTTGATATTGTTGTTCATCTTATGGGATTGCAAACCCCTTCATCTCCTTTAGTCCTCCTCCTAACTCTTCCAATGGGATCCCCTTGTGCAGTCAGATGGTTGGCTGTGAGCATCTGTATCTGTATTGGTCAGGCTTTGGCAAAGCCTCACAGGGGACAGATATACCAGGCTCCTGTCAGCAAGTACTTCTTGGCTTCAGCAATAGTGTCTGGGTTCGGTGTCTACAAATGGGATGGAGCCCTTGGTGGGGCAGTCTCCAGATGGCCTTTTCTTCAGTCTCTGCTCTACTCTTTGTCCTCGTATGTCCTTTAGACAGAAGCAATTCTGTGTTAATATTTTTGAGACGGGTGGGTGGCCCCATCCCTTAACTGGGGACGATGCCTAACCTCTGGATATGGTCTCTATAGTTTCTCTCTCCCTTTTATTGGGTATTTCAACAAATTAGACCTCAGTTCTTAATCTAAATTTTAAAATCCCTGTATTATAAGATGTCTGTGCTTCTCTTCTAAGCTGATACTTTGTTAACCATCATGAGAATTATCGTGCAAACACACTATGAACTCACAAGAAAGTGTTCTGGAAGCCATGGACCAATCAGTGCTATATGATGCAAGTTTTTGAAAAGCAGAAAGGAGCTGCAATGGTATAGTCCTTTGAGTTTTCAAACTTAGATTGTTGGTGTGTGTGTGTGTGTGTGTGTGTGTGTGTGTGTGTGTGTGTGTATGTGTGTGTAAATTTTATATCATGTACCCTCCCTACCTGTCCTCCATCATGGCAACCTCCCTCCTAAACAAAACAAAACTAAACTAAACTAAATAAATTTTCCTATGAAAGCTATTACATGTCACAGGGTGTATCACAGTTTACCTTTTGGTCCAAACTGCTTCACTTGCAAATGTTCGTTGCAAAGAGTCATCTGCCTGGTTCCAGGCCTCAGGTTTTGCCATACTTTCAATACTAAATTCTCAGGACTTCTCCTGGATATTCTATTGTTGCCCTGGGTCATAGAGATTTTGTAGCTTTAGTTCTGCAGGACTGGTCCCTTAATCTGCTCCAGCAGTTCATAGACAGGGTAGCTATTGGGGCAGTTATCTCAAAGTACTGGATCTGGGCCTGGGTGTTAGCTGAGTCAGTACCAGCTCTCCTGCACCCATGCCACCAGGGTTTCTCTCTCTCTCTCTCTCTCTCTCTCTCTCTCTCTCTCTCTCTCTCTCTCTCTCTCCTCTCTCTTTCTCCTCTTGTCTGCTGCAGCCTACAAGGAGCCAGCTCTCCAGCACTTCTCTAGCATGCCACAGGAGGTAAGGGTTGCGGTCAGAATAGGGGAGATCTCTACCACACACATGCCACTCCATGGCCAGCAAGGGGTGGGACCAGCTCTGTTCAACCCTCAGACATCAAAGTGGCCAAGAGGTGACAGCCTAGACCCTGGTGGTCCACCTGGTCTTTGGTAGTTACATGGGTCAGGGACATTGCCACAGCAGACCTTGCTGCTGTAGGGTCACAGAAACTGACATGGCCCTTGGCAGCAGCATTGGCAGGAAATTTACCATGGATATCCTGAGGTGGCAGCCTAGGCTACTCACATCAGGCTGTTCCTTGCTACCCTTACTACCTTTCTCCATCTTGTACAACCATTCCATGTCTCTTTTCCTCTCATGCCCACCATGTACTGACTCATGGAGTGGTGCCTGCACTCTGCATCAATGATGGCATCTTTTGAAAGGTAGGATGGTTAAAAGTCTGTCCAACCCTAAGATTAAAAAGGAATTAAATCCCTGGCCAAAGCTAAGCACAGCACAGTAAAACTGAAATTCATTATGTCTCGTGGTTGAATGGCCACCCAACCAGCTAGAGAGATTAGCAGATAGTCTGCTGATGAGAAGCAAACACAGCATGACATGTCAGTCAGTTGTGGGTCTCCAGGGACCGCTCTTCTTCCTGGACTAGGATGCAGCTCTAGGAGCCATAACAACTCACACAGTGATCAGTTTTCTCAAGGAGGAAGGCATAGGCCATTGGCACTTGGGTTTCTTATTGGTTCTATTGATGGACAATGTAATTCACCATTTTCCAAAGAACAAGAACAGAACTGCTTTCTCATCTCCAGTTCCTGCACAAACATCTCTGCTATACTTCTATCTCTCCACCACCTGTTTGCTCCTGTTTCTCTCCTATCATGATGCCCAGCTTGGTGTGGCCCCTAGAGTTGTCTCAACACTTCAGTATTTTGTTTTTAAAAATATAAATTTTCTCTAATTATAATGAGAGATAAACACTATACAATTCCCTTATTTAAGGTTTTTCCTATCAATTTTAAAATGTGTCAACATAATAAAACAACACAGACACACACACACACACACACATACACACACACAAACTCACATACCAAAACAAAGAAAAAAAAGCCTTACTTGGAGCAACTTGACTCCTAAATTTGTTTTCTGTTGTTTTTCCTTCTTAAGAAAATAGCCATTGCCAGTAGCAGAACATATTATTAAAGTTAATTTTTTCTAAGAGAAAAATGATTAAATATTGTATAACTTTAATGTCTTTTACTTCTAGTGGCCCATAGAGGCAAAGGTTCAAAGGAATGACTCTCATTGTAAGGAAGACGGAGGTTGAATTCTTTCTATTCAGGATTTACAGATAATCTTCTCACAGATGCCAGCAGTCCAGGATACACATGGGTTTTCTGTACCTCATCCAATGTTTAGTTGTATTTCATTTGAGATTTTAGTACACATTATATTGTGTCATCAAAATTGTTCTTCACTGCACAGTTCTCATTTCTGCAAATGCTGAGAGTTCCAAGAGAAGCAGGTACTGTCAACTCGTTGCTCGCTAGGATGATGAGCTGAGAGTTGTGACCTTGCCCATGGCTTTGCCCATTTCCTCCCTGAGAACTTACTCGATTGACTCATCCATGCTGCCATGGAAACGTCTGCCTCCCTGTCTTCCAGCTACCTGTTTCTGAAGCTGTCTCCTCACTTGGTGCTGCACTAGGCAGTCAGTTGAGCCCCTCAAGAAGATAGCTATAGAGTTCTGTACAACCTTCATTTTATCCCTATTACATAAGTGTTGAAGCTAAGAGTCTATCACTTTTTAAAAATACATTTTAATTAAAATTGAATTGCATTGCTTTCTCCCTGCCCTTTCTTCTCTCCCGTTCCTCCCATGCCATGTCCACTCTAGAATGAGTGACTTCCCTTTCTTTGATTATTAAACACACACTACTGAACTGCTGAGTCTATTTATGTAGTTTTTAATTCACATGGAATGTTTGTTAACATGTGTGCTACATGTTAAAATCCATTTCTATGTCTATCTGGTAAATAAGAAGTGATATACCACAGTAAGACAGTTCAAAAACAAGAACTAACCTGAACCTTTAGGACTGGGTTGTCTATAACCTAGCTGTCAATGGGATATCATTATTGTTCATGTAGGAGTACAAGTAGTTCCTGAACCTAAAACACAATGAAATTGCTGACTTGGGTGAACTGGGATCTTCCATTAATGGATGATGAGGATGAGTATTATCTCTGAGGACAATTAAATGAGAATACCAAGGGATTAAAAAATAAAATAATGTAAATTAGAACAAAAACTACTACATCAGGATAGGACTAAACAAACAGAAGGAAAAGAGCCCAAGAGAAGACAGAAGAACCAGAGACATTTGCACATTCAGGAATCCCCTAAGAACACAGAGTGGAAGACATATTCAAAGGACCTGTAGGGTAAAACAAGAAAAAATAGATAAAAATGAAATTAAAATATAAAATAAAGGTCAGACTACAAAGAATTATGAGACAAGAAAACTGCAAACTCCAAAGATGCCATTGAGTTCATTTTCTGTTAGCCATTTACTGCTGGGCATGTGGCTTACACTTAAGAGTAGTTTATTTACCCAGTAAGACTCCCTTGAAAAAAATCCGAGTTAGAGATGGGGACATGTGTCCATTTCTCCTTTCAGCTACAGTACCCCATTTGGTGCAGACCCTGTGTCTGCTGTCTCTCTGTGAGTTATTATGAACATCAATCCTATTGATTTAGAGGGCCTTGTTTCCTTGTTGTCCTCCAACCCCTCTGACTCTTATACTTTCTGCCTTCTCTTCTGCAGGGTTCCCTAGATCCCTGAGGAAAGACATTTGAATGAGATATCCTGTTTAAGGCCGAATGTTCTGAAGTCTCTTGTGATCTGCATAATATCTAGCTGCATCTCTATTAGTTATATCTATTCTAGAAGGAGGCTTCTCTGATGAGCAAAGTATTGATCTATGAGTGTACAGAATGTCATTAGAAGTCATTTTATTTCTATGTTCTTTTACTAGAACAGTAGCATTTGCTTTTCCCTATGTCCTGGGGCTATCCAGTTTCTTGTTCTTGGTCACCCAAGCAGTGTTGTGTTTGGTTTTCATCTTGCAAAGTGATCCTTACATCAAATAGGTTGACTACTCCCACAAGCTATGTATCACCATTGAATTAGCATATCTTGGAGGCATGTCTCCATTGTAGATCAAAGGGCTTGCAGCTGTGTTGATGTTTATGTTTCTATTTTGGTAGCATGCAGAATAACTTCCTGTATCAAAGATGCTAGACAGTAGGGGTGAATGTTTTATATAGGCACCAGCTCAACTTCTTCATGCTCAGTGAGCTGTAAGTATTGTATTCAACAATAGTGTCTTAGTATCAGTTTGTGTAGAGCAACATATATTCTTGGCAAAAAAAACCCATGGGTTGTCCATACCGGCTTCAAGTTCCCTGTTAGCACAGCCTCCTCTGTAAACACAGTTCTATCTCATCCACTGAACTGGTGTTCAGACACAGTTCCTCTTATTTTTAGCTTCAATAATAGCACCTTTTCTTCATCTGTTATTTTCCATTCCTGGGCATTTAGAAGAACTTCACAGAGAGAGGTAATCAAGTGTTCCTGATAGTTCTGCTAAGCCAGTCCACCAGGGACAGGGTTCTCTCATGATAAATGGGTGAAAAGAAACATTTGGAAGTACTTCTCTTTGTATTCTACTTCTCTTCTTCCTTTTACTTCCTTGTTTTGTTTCTGTTTTTGTTTTGTTTTGTTTTGTTTTTTGTCTTTTACTAGGTTCTCCATGAGTAGGCCAGACTGGCTTTGAAATCATAATCTGTGTCCATCAACTTCTTAAGTGTTGGGATTACAGACTTAATTCTGGCTTGTATTCATCTCCTTCATTGATAAATCACATGAGCTACTATTGAATTTACATACACTTGAATCAAACCATTATCAAAGACAGGGTCATTCAAAGCTATATGATACAGCTATCATATATTGCGGTGATTGCTATAAATTTCCAAATGCTATGTGTGGATCATACAGGTTGTGTAGGTATATCTACAACAGTCTTCTTCTTGCAGACATTGAAAGGAGTACTAACAATCTAGGCAATGGAACCCATGGTTTAGTGGCAATTTGTTCACAATTTTCTCCTTTTACCTTTAGTCTTTTTTATTTCATCATTAAAACATGTTGTCTTTAACACTTGACTACTACACAAATATAATATGAAAAACATTAATGTAAACATCTGCTTTCTTCCATGAGGACATAGTCAGGTTTATTATCTTTATCACAATAGCTAACACTGAAAGTTCAGCTTAAGCCACCATAACCCAAATATATTCAAGTCTGTCTATTTTCTGAATCAATTACTACGGTAATTTATTAGGCTTCTTCTTAAATCTCTTACTACCCACTGTCTCTTATCTTCAAGATGACATTGCCTTCCAGGAAAATTTTATAGTATTCAGCCAAATTCTCCAAATATATTAAGATACAATTTGATCCCTATATAGTGTTTTTACCTTATTAAAATCTTTTAGTGTCTAATCTTCTGACTGCATCAGCACATACTTGTGTATCATTCCCACATTCCTTTCTGAAAATAAAATAAACTTTTGCATTCTCACTTATTGTTCCTCTCTACTTAAATACTGATTGTCATATGACAAATATTGTTACATGTACTAGGCAAGGTTCTGGGTGAGTGACTGATGTTCCACCATTATAGAAAATAGGGCTAGGAGTCTGTTGTCAGCGGAACACAGCAGTGACTTTATATGTACTCTCTCAGAAAGACACTTAGACAGTCAGATGAACAGTGTTTTGTCCACAGACTTCTTTTTAATAGGCAATTCAGTGGATTGCACTGCCCACTTTCAAGCAAGAATTGTCCTAATCATTTAACACTTTCTGGAAAGGTTCCTAAAGCATACCTACAGGTTTTTCTCTTAGGAGATCCCAGATCTTGTCAAGTTGATAACCATGTTTAACTATCACTGAGTCTGACTCAGCTGAAAAGATGAAGCTCTATGAACATTTTTTTGAAAGGATTTTTTAAATTACATTTTATATTTTATAAGCTCTTTCTATTTTGCAGCTACATGGAATTCTCTGCTTATATGTTGGTCATTGTGGTAGACTATGAGTTCCTTAAACCTGAGACCATCTTATTCATGTTCATAATGCTAAAGCATGAGACCTGGGTTATCATTAAATGAATATGTGAGTTAGTGAATGAATTGTCCATGATTCTCACTTTTCATTTCTATGGTTTGAAGAAGTATTGTTTTCTATCAAAGTTTACATAGTTAAAATTAAGTGTATTTAGGATAAACTCACTATTTTTACAAGCACAACCATGAGAAAACTGGTCCCTGCAGGGCTAGAGATTAGTGAGAATTCTCTTCCCTCAAAAATAAGGTGGAAAGAAGGTGACACAAATCTCACAGAGGGATAAAGTGTGAAATAATGCTACTCAATAATGTTAGTATCATTCAAGGTATCATTCATTTTCTGTAACATGATGTCAGAAGGACTGTCCCATTTCCAGAATCATCTTTACATTAAAAGAAGGAAGAAGAAAAGAAGAGGTAATAGACTTTCTTGGTAAGATCTCTTATTAACCTAATCATGAAGGGAAGGCAACCTTAAATGATATGCTGATATACCTTTCTCTCCATTGGCACTAATCTGCTGAAGAGAATGAGATTGTCTCCCCTGGCTCATCACAATCGTGTCTTGTTGGATGGAGATGGAGGCATCCTAGCATCTGCTCCTCATCACCTGGGGATGGATGTATCCTAGCACCCATTTCTTGTCACCTGGAGATGTATGCATCCTAGTATTTACTCTTTGTCACTTAATGATGGAAGGAGGCATCCTAGCACCTGCTCCTTTCTTTCCTTTTTATATGGACAGTAAAATATATGCCATGATAAAAAATTATAAGATAACTCTTAAGTGTATAATAAAGAAAACCTGACCTAATTATCAGGAACAAAATAACCTCAGGGAAATCCATGATATACAAATGATTACTGCAAGCAAATATATGAGTAAAGTGTAACTACAGTTTTGTGTTTATTTACGAGAAATGAATAAGCAGCTGAATTATTTTATAGTAGTAGCAAAGGGCTCTTACTGAGACAATAAGGGTCTTATCTATCTCCAAGCTAAGGACCAAAATAATGAATAGCAATGTCATCATTAGATAGTATGGGTTTATAAATGCTAAGAATTTTATAAACTCACTTTAGTGAGAGTTACTGAGTTTTGCTAAATCTTTCACCCTCCCATGAGTAGCTCTCATTGTCAATCTCTACCTTTTATGGAATCTTTCATGAGAACCACTCCTAAAACATTATATGCCGGCATGTCAGTCCAAGTACAATATACAGTATTGGGGTTATAGAAAGTAACTTAGTCAGGAATCTGAAATCTGACAAATGTCTCTATCCATGTTAGATTCATAATGTGATGGTTTTACTGGAAGATTATGGGAAACAAGGGATCGAGTTCAGTTGAAGGAATTGGGTAACAGGGAACATATTGGAAAAGAGATCCATGTGTTTTCTCTAGCACCTGCCCTTTCTGTTTTTCCTGACAACTAGGAAGTGAGCAAGTTTCTTCGGCCGTACCCTGTCCCTGAGATGCTGCACTGTTATCTGAGCCCCAGCAATGGAGTCAGCCAACGTTGGACTGAAGTATCTGAAACTCTGAGCCAACAGAAACCTTTTTTCCTTTTACTCATTTTTCTTGGGTATTTTGGCATTAAAAGCCTGACTGATATAATGGTTTCAAGTCATTGTCTTAGTCAGTGTTTCTTTGTTGTGAAGAGACAACATGACCACAACAACTCTTATGAAAGAAAGAGTTTCATTGGGGCTTGCTTTCAGTTGTAGAGCTTTAGTCCATTCTCATCATGATGAGGAGTATGGCAAGGAGCAGGCAGACACATCGCTGGAGAAATAGATTTAACTCTGAAAAGCAGAAGAGAAATAAATGTTGAGTGAAGACATTTGGAATACAGTTTTATAAAGAGTTTAGAAGGAACCATGTAAGAAAAACAAAGTTTTTAGATGCGATGGGATAAAAACCTAAGCCATTTTTTATAAGTAGCTTGGAGAAGTCTCTGGGGACAGTTCTATATCTGTGTCCTAGGACAGCAGGAAAAAGAGGAGCCATTGGGCCTGCCTTGGACTTCTAAAACCTTAAGACCCATCTCCCAGTGACATACTTCTTCCAACAAGGCCACACATTCTAACACTTCTAAGCAGTACCACTCCCTGATGACTAAGCTTTTAACTATATTAGCCTGTGGGAGCCCTTCTTATTCAACCACCACAGTTGTAAAAGTGATCTTTTCTTCTGCCATAATAGAAAAATATATTTCATGTTTAGTAGAGACTAAGGAAGGGAACTATACAGATACACTACACTTTACTACCCATGGCAAGTTTTTTCAACTCACTCTCCAGAATGTTTCGATTCAAACATAGTTGTGTAAAAATAAAGGCAGGGAGTCCTGGTTGCTGCCTTTAATAATCAACTAATTGTGTGTGTGTGTTGTGTGTGTGTGTGTGTGTGTGTGTGTGTGTGTGTGTGTGTGTGTGTGTGTGTGTTTCTGTGTGTGCCTGGAGCCTCAAATGAAGAGACAACTGAGATGATGCTGACTTGGAAACAGAGCATCAGGAAGAGCAGGAACAGAGGTCCAAGAACCTGAGGAAGTCAGAACAGCCTGCAAGTCTCCCTGGAAAGGGGTAAACATCAAGAACAACAGAGAATATAATTCAGGGGTATGAAGCTAGAATAAACCCAGCAGGCAGATTCAGCAGTACTGCCAGCCACACAGCGGATCTGAAAGTGCCTACAGATTCTTTTCTTCATTGTTACAATTTAATGTTGGGGATTTAATTCTGAAAAGCAGAAGAGAAATAAATGTTGAGTGAAAACATTTGGAATACAGTTTTGTAAAGAGTTTAGATGAAGCCATGTAAGAAAAGCACATTTTTAGATGAGATGAGATAAAAAAAAAAAAAAAAAAACCTAAGCCATTTTTATAAGTGGCTTGGAGAAGTCTCTGGGGACAGATAGGAACTTCTGCAAGTGCCAACAAGATATATTTCATTGTGTTGCTGCATCTGGGAGGATGTTTGAAGAGGTGATAATGGTTACAGAATGAGAAGAACTTTTTAATAAAATAAACTAAAATGGCTGAACTGAATTCTGACTTTCAGAATATCAAGACTTAGTCATGGTGAAAATGATTCTTGGGAAAAACTGATAAGGATTCAAATATTGACATCTTTTAAGAGTCTGACTTACAAAATAATCCACTGAATTAACATTGTGAACAATGAAGGGACACGTTTCTATCCCTTTGCACAGCTTTCACTTCAAAGAGGAGAAAAGAAAGCTGGTGTTAATGGGAGGGGGATGTTACTGAGTGATTTTGTAAACATGTTATATAGCCTATGTTACTTTAGTGGAAAGAACTAGAAAAGGTGGACCAAAAGTATTGACATAAATACAAGTCTCTGTTACTTTGAATAAGACACAAAAATAATTTAATTCCATTGCTTTATTATATTATATTTTAGATTTCTACAGGTAAAGAAAGAGAACAAAGATTTAGCTGAGTAATATCCATCAGTAAACTTTCCCCAACAGACACACCCCATGATCAGCTATTTAGTCACTAGGAACTATCACAATCTTACGAGCAACTGCAGTGACTGCTTTTAGTAGAACAACATGAAAAATTATATTTAAAAATGCCAGAATAAAATGGCTGCCTACCTGACCCTCTTTGTCTCCTAACAGCAGGACAGAGAGATATCCTCACTGATGAGTGGATGGAGAGATAGTTAAATTCTTGAAGTACAATACCATGCCCACAATCATGGTACCTAGTAATGGAAAATGCCTTGAAACCAATGTCCCCCCAACTAAGCCTACAGAACTGCTGTATCTTACTACTTAAAGGGCATTGCCACTCTTTCAACCCTGGGCATCAGAGTAGGGAACCAGACATCTCCCTCTGGGGAGTAGAGAACAAATCCTAAAGCAAAGATCTGTTTTGATGCTCAAGGACACACCTACTACATTGAGACTCAACAACATCTTGTCATAGGCCAGAGACCACATACAAAATCTCTCGACACATTTTAGCATCAAAAGGGGACCTGTTTTCAGTATGACAGATTAAATTTGGTGTAGCATTATGTCTTTCCTTTGAATGAACTTAAGGTATAGCCATTCTCTTTCTGATATTATGCAGGCCGTAGAAATTGTGATTTGAGTGTAATACAGTTAAATGTGAACATTGGTGGTTAGCCTAAAGTTTCTGATGCCTATATCCTAAATCTTGGGCAGTTTAACTATTGCCACTCCAGCATTCACAGGTAAGGCATAAAGACTATCTCCTGACCTGAAATAGTGGAATGGACCTGTATTTTGGATTGTATTGTTGTCAGCTATGGACATTAGTGCCCTGGAGATCATGGAAGCCCTTAATATTGTGAGAATCAAAAATGTCTCAATTAAGATTAACCAAGAAAGACACCAAGCTGTCTATACTAATGGCAGCCCACAGAAGGCAATGCGGCACAATTTTTCATTTACTGAAGTAGAATAAGATGGTACACAAGACCTTGTTCTTAAATTCAGTGCTGGTCTGGTAAAAATACCATTCAGTAGATCCTAATGGCACCTTGTTTCCAGGCTACCTGAAGATAGGGCATCTTGAACATATCTGATGTCAGGAAAAGACATGTGACTCCACACTATCAGATTTCGAGTCCAGTCACCATCTCCTGTGTACAGCCTCCATAGGCGATGGAACCATCCCAATGATGGATATTTCTATAGCACTATGAGCCTTGGTTCTGCCCTATTTCGGCATTACATTGGTCTTTGCAGATTTAGTGTCATACAGCAGCATTGGCAACACTTGACAATATTTAATGGACAAAGATATAACATAATAGTCTATGAATGATAGTTATTATTAAAATGAAAGATGTCAAGTGCTGGTGAGACAGAATAGAAGGACGATTCGTCAAATCTTGGGAGAAGGATGTGTTTTGAAGCCATTATGGACAACGGTATGGGGGCTGCTCAAATAATTAAAAAGTGAAATACTCTGGGACCAAGAAATCACTATTGCTTATGTACAGAAATGTAGTGAAATTGATATGGTGAGAAGACATTTGTTTTCATATGCTCCTGATAGTATTATTCGCAGCCTGGAAGTTGAAATAACTGAAGCACCCTGAATGAAGAGAGGGAATGTGGCAGGTAGTGATCAGCTACTTGCCACTCAAAAGAATGTACCACTGCCACACTGTATGCCACTTTCATTCAAAAGAATGAAAACACCATACAGTGTGATGGAACTAGGGCTACTTGAGTGAAATGAAATAGGCTTGGCATAGAAAGACCTTTTTTTCCCATTATTTCACTATTAGTAGACTCTAATAGGGTTGATCTCGCAGAAGTTAAGAGTTGAATGGCAGTTACCTGGAAAAGTGGCTCAAATGGAGGTTGTCCAGTGAATATTAGATTATAGTCAATAAAGTTATCAGGGTTTTCCCCCCTAAGGAACAGAACTTATTGTGTGTGTGTGTGTGTGTGTGTGTGTGTGTGTGTGTGTGTGTGTGTGTGTGTGTGAAGGGAATTTACTAGACTGGTTTATGGAATATGGGTCACACCATCCAACAATGTCTGTCTTGAAGTGAGAGGTTGAGAATCCAGAAGTTGTTCAGACGACAAGGCTGACTCTCTAAGATGTGCATGGTGGCCTGCAGGATTCCAGAGGAGCAGCTTGTCTTCAGTCTACAGTGAAACTCCAGAGAAACTGGTTCTAATGTCAGGGAAGAAATGCTCAAGCAACAGGACAGATGGACTTTGAGTGAAAGTAAGGGCAAGAAGTTAATGATCCAAGGTTTTTCTTCCATGCCCTCTATCTGGGTTATCAAGAGAAGGTGTCATCCACATTTAGGACACGTCTTCCTGCTTACCTGGAAAATCTCTCACAGACAGGCCCAACAGCTTATGCTTTGAGGCGCCTTCAAGTTGACATCCCAGGTGAGCCATTACAGTTAGGAACAAAATGTTCTGATGTGAAGTACACAATTGGGTACAGCAACAATAAAGTGTTATTTATGAAAACTTTAGAGGAATATATTTTGAAAATGTTTACCACAAAGAAAGTAAATGTTTGAGTTAGATAATTCAACAATATATAATGTATATGTGTGTGGGCGCTATTGAAAATTATATGTGTGTGTGTGTGTGTGTGTGTGTGTGTGTGTAAAATACTTATGGTTTATGTAACACTTCAAAATAAATATAAACCAAACATAAGCGGAATAGAATGTAAAAAGAGATTTATAAAACTGATTACTTTGAAGTGAAAATATCTCTGTATTAAAAAACATATAACATAATCTATGAAATAAATGTGCATTTACTCAAGTGCTGCTTGGGATAGCCAACAGGTCCTAGTTTCACACAAGAACTACTGCTTATACATAAGCCAGGTCACACTATAAAACATTTTCTGACTTAGGCAGATCATTTTAAGAAATTAACCACGATGTTTCACAGAACACATGAGAATGCTATGCTGATGTTTTGAACTTAATTTTTCTACTTTTTTGTTTTGAAAATTAAAAAAATGAAAACCAATTAAGTTAAATTCATTTTTTTAATTTACATTTTTATTGGATAAAAATTTATTTTTAAATGCCAAATAGTTGAAATGGAGGGATATTTTATTTATTTACATTTCATATATTGTATCCCCTCCATGAGCCCTCTACCCATCCCCCTCCCCTTTGCCTCCAAGACGGTACTCCCCACCCACCCATCCATTCATACCTCACACCTCTAGCATCCCCCTTTGCTGGGGCATCAAGCCTCCACAGGACCAAGTGCATCCTCTCCCAGACAAGGCAGTTCTCAGTTACACATGAAATGAAGGTCAAGACCAGCCCATCTGTGTTCTTTGGTTGGTGGCTTTGTCCCTGGGAACTCTGAGGGTTGGTTGATATTGTTGTTCCTCCTATGGGGTTGTAAACCCTTTCAGTTCCTTGAGTCCCTCCATATCTCTTCCATAGGGATCCCTGACCTCAGTTCAATGGTTGGGCTGTGAATGTCTGCACCTGTCTTAGTCGGGGGCTGGTAGAGCCTCTCAGATGAGAGCCATACCAGTCTCCTCTCTGCAAGCACAACATGGTATTAACAATAGTATCAGGATTTGGTGCCTACACATGGGATGGATTCCAATTTGGGGCAGTCTCTGGATGGCCATTTATTCAAGAAAACGCAAAGTTAAACTACTTTCAGAGTTTATCTTATCCCAGTCAGAACAAGTATCATCAAGTAAACAAATGACAACAAATGTTGAAGAGAAAACCATTTTGGCTGCTGGTAGATGAACGAACTGATATAGCTCCACTCCTTTGAAAAACAATTAAAAGATCTCTCAAAATTCTACAAATAGAATTATCATCATAAGACTCATCTATAATACTAATGGACATATATGTAAAGGACTCTTTGCCCTGGCACAGAGATACCTGAATATCTATGTTTGTGGTTCCTCTATTCAAATCAGCAAGGGAATCATACTAGATGTCCCCCCAATGTGGGACGGAATAACAAAAATTTGGTTCACATATACAAAGGGGTTTTATTTAAAAGTAAAGGAAAAAAAGTTTAAAAATTTTCAAGAACATGGATCCATCTGAAAATTATTATACCAACAGAGATATTCCCAATTCAGGATGAGAGATACAGTATATTCTCAAATATTAGACTCTCTCCAGCTTTTTGTATAGGTGTATTATGGGAGCATAAGAAGAGCTCATGAATCTAGAGTGGGAATAGGGAGAAAAAGGCTTTGAAGACACAGGATGAAGACTCTCCAGAGACAGGCTTCAGTGAGATAGCTTGTGTAATGGGGGGAAGTAACAAAGGCTATTTAAACCTTTGAGGGGTGAGTAGGGACTGTCTGCATGGGTCTACATCATTGAGTGGTGTCAGAGTATTCATTTGCAGAAGGAGGAATTGCAGGGGCCACTGGTCATGACCTTATGAGGAAAGCAGATTTTTAACCTGACTACCTGGCTATATACCCTCCTCTAGTGAGGCCAGAGGTTGGGCACAGATCATATGCACTGGAACTGCAGGCCTGAGGCACGGGGAGAGCTAATCTACTCCTGTTTATCTCAGGACAAGACTTCCTGGGTTTGAACACCTCTCAACCCCACTCTTGCCCCAAGCCTACTCCCCATGGTTCCATTGATCCCCTGACCCCACAGCACAGAAGTGAAAAGGAGACTGTGGGGAAGAAGGGTGAAATACATATGTCTTGGCAGCAGACAGAGGAACAGAGCAGGGGAGGAGGATCAACCACAACAAAGTGTGCTTGAAAATGCGTAATGAGGCCCATTACTTTATGTGACAATTTACAAATAAATTAAAAATACATTTTATATAGAACTTGTAGTATTTTCTTAAGTCTAACGAAAGATGTGGCAGACTTTTATGTTAGTTTAGTAAACCTTAGAAAAATTACTTTAAGGACCTCTAAGTAAAAATACTGTGGTTAAGGTTTCAAGACTTTCTGTCGGAGAAATGCTGATGCTTCTCAAGTTAATAACAACAAAAATCAGCAAATGTGTTCTGGCTTAGATTTAAAATGTTTCCTGGGGTCTCATGGTCTTGGTCCACGATGGAGCATTTAAATAATAAATAATCTGGAATATGGGTGTGTCATGAGATCCCTTTGCTAACCAAAGGGTTGGTCCTTTTATGAATTCTTAATTCACTGATATTATTAGGGGCTGATGAGAACGTAGAGGAAGGTGTGCTCTAGTGATTCAGTGGGCCAGAAGAGCTAGGCAGAGAGCACGGAGAGAGCTGCAGACACACGTGCAATTTTGACATTTTACATGGATGTTACCACACACAGAGAAAAGTGAGAAACCAAAGATCTTCCATACAGTTTAAAACAGTGTCTCTCAACCTGTGGGTCACAACCCCTTCATGGCTAGAATGACTCTTTCACAGGGGTCCTACCCATCAGCTGTTGTCTTAAAATTCATAAGAGTAGTAAACTTACAGCTATGAAGAAGCAACAAAGTAATTTTATGGTTGGGGGTCAACATAGCATGAGGAACTTTGTTAAAGGCTTGCGTCTGAGAAGGTTGAGAAGCTCTGTTTTAAAAGTTACAAACACATTAAAGAGACTTAAATGTGAAAGTACAAATAAAATTCTTCTATAAGAAAATTCTTGGAATATCAACAATTTGGGTTGACGTGTCAAATAAACTTTGAGAAAATAAATTGAAACAATATAAAATGTATAAGAAGTTCCATAGAAAAGTTAATATACTCACCAAAATCTCAAACATATGTTCAACAAAATAGCACACACAGAAACATAAAATCCAAAACAAAACATGGCCAGGCTGGAAAGAACCCAAATGTCTGTCAACAGAGGAATGGATACAGACAATGTAAAATGGAGTATTATACAGCTATCAAAAACAATGACTTCGGGGTTGGGGATTTAGCTCAGTGGTAGTGCGCTTGCCTAGGAAGCGCATAAGGCCCTGGGTTCGGTCCCCAGCTCGAAAAAAAAAAAAAGAACCAAAAAAAAAAAAAAAAAAAAAAAAAAACAATGACTTCATGAATTCATAGGCAAATAGATGGAACTAGAAAATATCATCCTGAGTGAGGTAACCCAGTCACAAAAGAACACACATGGTATGCAGTCACTAATAAGTGGGCATTAGTCCAAAAACTCGGATTACCCAAGATACAATCCATAAACCACATGAAGTTCAAGAAGAAGGATGACCAAAGTGCGGATGCTTCAGTCCTTCTTAGAAGGGGGAACAAAAATATTCATAAGAGGAAATATGGAGACAAAGTTTGGAGCAGAGACTGAAGGAATGGCCATTCAGAGCCTGCTCCACCTGGTGATCCAGTCCATATACATACAGTCACCAAACTAGACACTATTGCTGATGCCAAGAAGTGCATGCTGACAGGAGCCTGATGTAGCTGTCTCCTGAGAGGTTCTGCCAGACCATGACAAATACAGAGGAATGCTCACAGCCAACCATTGAACTGAGAATGGGATCCCCAATGGAGAAATTAGAGAAAAGACTGAAGGAGCTGAAGGGGTTTGCAACCCAGTAACAGCAACAATATCAAGCAACCAGAGCTCCCAGGGTCTAGACCACCATCCAAAGAGTACACGTGGACAGACCTGTGGTTCCAACTGCATATGTAGCAGAGGATGGCTTTGTTGGGCAACAAAGGGAGGAGAAACCCTTGGTTCAAGGCTGGACTCCCCAGTGTAGGGGAATGTTAGGGCCAGGAGGTGGGAAGGAGTGGGTGGTTGGATGGGGGAAAGGGGATAACATTTGAAATGTAAATAAAAATGTCCAATTAAAGAAAAAAAACATGATCAGGCGTTAGTGGTGCATGCCTTTGATCCCAGCACTTGGGATGCAGAGGCACATGATGGATGTCTGAGTTTGAGGACAGTCTGGTCTACAGAGCAAGTTCCAGAATGCCAGAGCTACACAGAGAAAGCCTGTGTAGAAAAACCAAAACACAAAACAGCAAAAATAATGAAAAAACTGTTATTCTGACCACATAGATGTCTTATAGAAACTGTTAACTAATATAAAATTAACACTAGTAAGTTAAGCATGAGAGGAGGGGTGCATCATCAAATTGCAAATTAGCCAGTAAACATGAAAATATTCTCAACTTTATAGCAATACAAATGCAATTAAGAAATACAGTGGCAGCAATGTTTTCTAACAAGTCCTAGGCAGAATATTTCAAATCTGTAGTGTGGGATGTTGGCATACATATAAAGCAACAGGACTATCTTAGTTTGGTTTTTCTATTGCTGTGAAAACAAAATAAAATGACAAACAAAAGATTGCCCCCCACAAGCAAGTTGGGGAGAAAAACTTGTTTGGCTTATAGGTTATATCTAACCAAAGAAAGCCAAGGTAGGAACCTGGAGGCAGAAACAGAACGAGAAAACACAGAGGAATGCCCCATAGGCTTGCCTACAGGCAATCTTCTGGAGATATTTTCTCAGTTGAGTTCTCCTTTCTCAGATGACTCTACCTTGTGTCAAGCTGACAAAAATTTAACAACACAAAGAACTTCTATTCCGTGCCCTGTACTGTGAAGTACAACTTGGCCCAAACAGTATAGAATCAGATTGGTCTCCTGTGATGTCTCCTTAGGGTTTCTCCTGCTATGACAAATTCCCCTAAGCTATATGGAGAGGAGGGGTTTATCTGCTTAAACTCCCAGGTAACAGTCCATCGCTGAGGGAAGTCAGGACAGAACTCACAGCAGGAACTTGGAGAAAGGAATTGGTGCAGAGGCCATAGCAGAACGCTGCTCACTGACTTGCGGCTCCCATGGCTTGCTCAGCTTGTTTTACTGTATGTCAGCCTGGAGCCCCAGCTCCAAGGTGGTACCAGCTCTCACAGTGGGATGGGCCCTCCCATGTTAATTATCAATCAAGAAAATGGGACACAGGCTTGCCCACAGGCCAACGTGATAGAGGCATTTTCTCAGTTGAGGTTCCTTCCTCTCTAGTGACTCTGGCTTGTGTCAAACAAACAGAAAACTAGCCAGCACAATGGGGCAGTTGACTGAGAACATAAACTGGACTCAAGGCTATCATTCCTGAAGTTAATGTTTGTGATTATTCTCAGTAAATTTTATAAGTGACCCAGATGTCCTCCAATGGTAAATTTAGAGATGCGTTGCAATGTGAAAATGAATGGCTGTTGAGCATAGACGCAATAAAAGGCAGAGGCATGCAAACTTTGACAATGAAGCTCCCAAGCCTCATACTAGATGGAATAATAAACACGAAACGTGAAGTAGAGTAAAAATTCATGAAGCTGAAAACAAGGAAAAGTATATATTAAGTAATAGACTCATTTAAAACCGAGGAAAAATGAGGCAGCCACTGTACAAGTTGGAATGATGAAACTTGCTGGTGAAATGTGAGAAGTCAAGTAAGTGGTGGGCACAGGGACCTTGGCCAAACCTGTGCGGTTTCTATTTCTTACCTTCAGAGGAAATAGCTCATACATCGACACATCATTAAAAGCCTGTAGAACAACAGATACATTTATACACTTTTCTCTGTAGGTTTCAATAAAACAAGATGGGAATTATACAATGAAACACCTTCCGATCCTAAACCCAGATCACTGTGCTTATCCCCAAAGCTGCATGGTGAGAGGTTACCTGATTATAATTTTCTTCAGAAATATACCCCTGTCACCTCTGAATTGTGGTAGTATGTAATGTTTTCCAACTGACAGAGGTATCCTACACTATTGTATGGTCTGAATCTGATTCTACTGGACTTTACTTCAGAGATTTATGTATTAGAAGCCTCTCTTTCATGATGCCATACTCTGGATTTAGAGACTATAAAGTTCTTTTGGACAAAGTCAAGAAAATGCTGGTTCTTCACTCTAGGACATACTGTGTACACTTTAATAGTGGGCTTTTAACACCTAAATTTCCAGAGTGTTAAGTCTCTGTATAGAGTTGAAGATGCCAAAGTCAGATCTGGTCTATGAGAAGAAAGGACTCCTGTCTGTTCAATTAAACAGTGAGCAGAGGAAATCCACAGAGTGAATTGTAATCTCACTTATTTCTACTACATTGTTTTTGACAGAAAACTCTTCGATTCAATGCATTTCATATGTCAGCATTTTCTTGTTTCCTGCAATTCCTGTCTAGTCTATAATTTAAAACTAGAAATATAGCTTTGTGTTTTCCTCCTTAGATGGATAATTCACACAAGATTCAGTGAAGATACCTCGAAATAAGCAGAGTTTTAGATGATAGCTTCTCTTACTGTGTCTTATGATATACTTTCCTTGCTAGTTCATAAAGCTATGAATAGCTACATTTATACGAAGGCTTAAATTCATCACTGTTTCACACAAGGTAATAGTAAATTAGAAAATGGATGTATCTGAACACTGGTGAGAGCTCCTGAATGCTAGCTTCTTTCTACATGACTCATGAATATACTTTATGTGTATTTTGCAGGAGATATAGGAGCAACAGTGTTTTCTAATATAATACAATAGTTACAGTGTTCACAGAAAAGCCACTCTTGGCATTCAGTCACAGGACAAAACCCACCATTTCTTCTCTAGTGGATTCCACTACCACATATAGAAATTTGCATAGGAAGCATGTAGCAGACTTCTTGGAGCTAACAAACAGCCTAAGCTAGACCAAAATTTCCCCTAATAGTCTGGAAATTAAAACTACTTAAAACTTTAAAACTTACGAACAGACACTCATAAACATGTGTGTGTGTGCTTACCTATTTCATTTTCTTTTTTCCTAATAAGTCTTCATACACAATCAATTGTGATCCATTCCTCTTTGTTCCAAGAAAGCCATATATATGTGATGCAGTGATATGTGAATGTAGGTTTCTAAAAACCTATTTATCCAATGCTACCAACGTGCTACTCTGTAGCAGGGCTTAGCATCACTAATTCTTGGTTTTGACCAGCCTATACTGAAACATATTAAAGGCCTGTAACATACTTATAAATGTGTGTGTGTGTGTGTATGTGTATGTGTATGTGTGTGTGTAAAAGTACACAAAGAATGGGGATATAATTTAATAAACTTTCACAAAATAGTTTGTATTTTTAAACAGAAAAATACCACATCTTAAACGTGTTCCCATAATTTCTTCCAGTCATCAGTCTGTCATCCAGAGAAGACAGCATCTGGTTTTTGATGCCGTAGATTTATTTTGTCTGACTTTAAACTGCATGTGAATCAATGTAACCTGGACTCATGGTCTCAAGCTTTATCTACCTCACACCACCTGTGTGAGATTGCTGTCATGCATGCTCTCTCACATCTACTACTATTTAGTGTAACATAAGCTTTGAAGGTGTGGTATATCACAATTACACGAACACTAAGGTAATAGCATTTAAATATTAAGATGGGCATTGTCTCAAATCTCAGGGTACATGACAGACTGAGGGAAGTAAATCAGAGTTAGCTTAAGCAGTTGTTTTAAACTCCTCTATCCTACAAAGAAGAAAGACAACACATTTTGATCTCAAATCGCAAACCCTTATTATCAGGATACTATAATCTACCTTATTCCCAACTTACCTCATTTGTTCGGCTATCTTCTATTAGGGGACGAGCGCATGAGGAAAGGCTTTTCTTTCCCCGTCTCTTATGCTGATTTCACCTGGTTTATTTCTGGGTATGAGTCTTAGAGTTTCAAGTCATCCTTTGGGGATGTGAAATAATGAGATGGGAATAAAAAAATAGTGAAATGGTCAGCGGGGCCATAGTATGGTACCAGAAACTTCTATTGCACTTGCACGGTATTAAACCAGCTTGCAGACTCATTGTTATTTAAAACAGAAGTTCTCTAATAAGTTAAAAACAGCATGGAAACTTTCAGCTACTATGGCTGAAAAGCATTGCTAGCATACTTCATCCAAATAATTAGATTAGAACAATGAACTTGATGAGCCTTGCTAGGAATTATGATGAATTTTACATGGAGTTCCTGAAAGTCAGCAATATCCAACCAGGGAAATTCAGTGTCTAGTCTAGTCCACAGAGGAGTGCCATTATGATTTCTTACAAGAATAGTCAATGGGCTCTCTCTCTCTCTCTCTCTCTCTCTCTCTCTCTCTCTCTCTCTCTCTCTCTCTCTCCATATATATATATATATTACATATATATATATATATATATATATATATATATATATATATGCCAGAGGCACAAAATGTCTCATCACATCTTCTTTCCAGAAGGCAGACTATGTGTACTATGATCTGATGATTTGCTGCTTGGTTGGGGATTTAGCTCAGCTGCTTGCTTACATAAGAGTGTCCCAGATGTGTGGGGTGTGGAGAGAGGCCTAGACCAAGAGCAGTTCAAACTGTTCTCATCTTCAAGCTAGAACTGAAATTGGCCACGCCTTTATGTGTAGTGAATTTTTGTTACTTTCACAGAAGTTCTCTTTATTTTACATGCATGGGCTTTTAACATTAGGTCACAATAAACTTAACTTTATGCTTAGTTCTTTTTTTTTGTTAGTTAATAATTTTTCATTGTTTTGAAATTAAGCTGATACTTACATAATAATTGCATAACTGGCTGTATCTCTTGAGGACTGGTGGAGACTGTAGATCTTATCATGAAATAGGACATCATACTAATAACTTACATCTCTAATGTTTATGAGGGTATCATGTGCACTGTGAAGCAAAATAGCGAGATTGGAAAGGCTGCCCCATACTTTGTTGTTGGTAACGTTAGTACAAGAATCACAAGAACAAATTACATTAATTTTTTTCTTAAGCACCTTAATGAAGAACTAATTATATACAGTTAAATTCCCAATTCTTCAATTTTTAGTTTTTGCTTTCCATGTTATAGAAAGAAAAATCAAGGATTCGGGGGAGGGGGTCTTAAAGAACAATCTTACAGCAATGTTAAGCTGCAAAATCATCTTTAGTTATGAGAACCTCTGCTTCTGCTGTGTCTGGACTATTTTAATGAACCCCATTATCACATTAAAAGTTGAAGTGTACAATGAAAATCATGTGAAATATTTCTTAGAAATCCCAAATGACAAACTATTGAGCATTCAGTCTTCTTACAAACCACTTATTGTACACAGAAGGGAAAAACCACAAAAGCGTCACACTGGCCTTTCTCATCCACTAAAACTGCAATGGCTCAAGAAATTAGAAAGATCTAAAAAATAAAATAAAGCACTTAAGGAAATACATTATACAAATATGTCCATTTCTAAAATGGATCCAAGAACTCAAAGCGCTTACTATCTTGTCTCCAGGTAGCTACTTACATACCAGGCCAGGCAGCTGCCGGCCAGCTTTGGCACCTAGACAGGAGTCATATTTCTGGAGGCACCAATTTATTTTGAATAATGACCTCTACACAGATATGGTTTTCTTTAACTCCAATGGCATGCCTTTTTCTACTTACATTTCCTGGAAAATACGTTCATATTTTGTGACCAGTCTATGAATAATAAAATGTCTCCTAATGAATGGCAGACTTCAGAAGGTTGAGAATTTTAACCTGAGTAAACAAGCACATGTTTGTATGTCTGTCTGGGTTTATGTGGGCTCATACTCCATTCCATAAACCATCTCACAAAACGTCCTTTCTGCCACCCACTTCCCACATTTTATGGAGTGATGGAGGAGGGTAGTTCTTCTCAGGAGTCTAGTTATGTGCTTCTGTCTTGAGACAGTGCAGGAAACGTTAGAAACTAAAGCATGTATTCTCTCAAGACGTCCTGCAGCAATGACATTTGGCTAAAGAGCGTTCTGTTTGTTTATCAGTTCATAGATCTTCTTTCTGTGGAAAGATTTTAACTGTGCTGAACATCTATAAAGAAAGGAAAGAGGACAGAGTTTGCTGCATCAGCCAGAGAGTGGAGGGCATCAGAGGGCCTGGCTCCTGGGTGTCTGTCACACCTCCGTCATTCAACATCTTACTGTCTTATTTTTTCATGTGTCTCCAATGCAGGATGAAAACAGTAAAACCAAGGGTCGCATTGCCAGCCCATATACGGTATAGGTGGAAAGGCATCTCTCGGGGTCCCTTTCTTAAACACAAGTGATAGACGGTTTCTATACATAGGTCTGCACAGGGCTAATAACATGACCTGGATTTTCAATTTAGGCTTTTAACTTTCCAGATTTCTCAGAGATGGAATGAGATGAAAGCTATGATGATATATTAGAAAAACATAATCCCACTTACTTTTAAAGAACAGCGACACAAAGTAGCCATCGTTTCTATGTTATTCAGAAGATGGCTTTTGCATTTTATACCCTGCTCGGAGTTTTGGTTTGACAAGCACAGTGGCAGTTTCATTTTTCTCATGACTAACTTACCTGCAAGTTGGTACCAACGGTAAGATATTGTGATACCCCACGTAGGTCACCTTATCAGCACAGTGTAAACCTTGCAAATGGAAAACAAAACCAAAAGGCAAGTGGCAATTTAAAGATCAAACATAAAATTGAACACACGAACACACACACACACACACACACACACACACACAAATACCTCAGACAATGTGCATTGTAAATTCCCTTTAAATGCGTTTTACTTATCTGTGTTTTAAAAGGACAAGTACTTCAAAAGTCTCCTCCTTTGTCAATCAATTTTACAATATTAACCAGAGAGAGACAGTAAGTGGGATATTGTGTTTGTGCATGTACACCACTGTAGATCCTCCACGGAAGGGTCAGCTCTGTTCTACTGAATTCAGCCTTGAGTTTTTGTAAGCATTGGTTACATAATAGTTTCAGAGATGGATGAACTGCATAAAGTGAGATCACTCTAATTATGTAGCCATTGTAAAACAGACGATAAACCTGTTGGGTAAAGAAGAAAATGAAAGCCGTTTAGCTACTAAGACATACAACTGTTGTTTTTACAAGTGAAAGGGCAGCTGATAATTAAGTGAAACTTTCACTTGCATAGTTGTTCCCCTTGTGGTTCCAGGAAATGTTGGCACCACTTCTGCACCCTGCAAGTCGCTATCCAAGATGCACATCTGTGCTGACTTGCATTCATCAGCACCCATTTCTGCTGCTAGCTTTGAGGGGACAGGACTACTCCCTGGACACCTGTCACCACAGAGACATCCATCTTTGATCCATTCATGCTCGCAGTACAAAGCATCTATGTTTCTCAAATTCCCTGAAGATTTCCCCAGGTTCCTCTATTGCCTGGCTTTGCTAAAGCCTCAGCTTTCTGTACCTGGGCAAAAGCAGAAACCTCTGGTGAGCCTCCCTTCTGTTCTGCCTTCCGACCATCATCGGCCATGTTTGTTAAACAGATTGGATGCTTCCTCATGCCACTCAGGCCTTGAGGCTACTGTACACCTGCCACTCATAAAGGAAATGAAAATACACACACAGTTCTGCTTCTCCATCTCAGGCAACAGAGTGCAGGCTTGTAGGTCCTCTAGACGTCCCTCACTTTCTTTCCTGGTTTGTTGACATTACTTTCCCTAAATCTGGCAAGACAATGATGCATCTCTAAGGAAGAATACTGTGAACACTAGCTCACAGGGTTAAGTGTACACTTTCTGTTTTCTGACTTTCCTATGCCCCTCTGTTTCTCAGAATTCATTTATCTTCATACAGGAAATCTTCCTGAAAGAGAGCTCTATGCTACCATTCCTGTTTACTTTATTAAATCCCGGTACCATGACTTAATTCTCAGTGTTTGGTATACCACTGTGTGAAAAACCAAACTAAACCATGGAAACGTATATTCAACATAGCAAGTCTAGTATATAAAGCTACACGTAAGTGTGTGGTGTGTGTGTGTGTGTGTGTGTGTGTGTGTGTGGTGTGGTGTGGTATAATAATGTAAGTATGATCCGGGGGCTGGAGAGATAGCTGACATACTAAGAACACTTGCTCTTTGGCAGATGACCAGAGTTGAATTCCCAGCCCCAATATTAAGTGACTCACAAGCCCCCAGCAACTCTCACTTCAGGATATCTGGGGCTCTTGCTCTCCAAGGTTTCCTGACATACCTGGATAAGGCACACACATACACATAATGAAGAAATAAACAAAAAAAAATGGCTTTTAAGGATATATAATGAAAATTTCTAGTCCCAGAGAACTATTTTGGGTATTTCCTTTTGTACTTTCTGAAATGACATTAGAATTGGGCTGTAAATACTCTTAATTAGCAGGCTCATAGAAAACAACATGTGTGGAGAGAATGAAAATAAACAGTGCCTACACGGAAATATGGAAACCATTTTTTAAACTTTCTGCTGAGTGATTCTATGTAATATTACTCTGTTGTTGTTGTTGTTGTTGTTGTTGTTGTTGTTGTTGTTGTTGTGGGAATCACTGTCCTCATAGTTCATGTCTAGATCATAAACTGGTTGATTTTCTTCTGGGCAGATGAAAATGTGGTGTGTTACTAATGGTGACTCCTACCCACAACGCTTGGGCTCAAACTCAGACTGGTCCCCTAACAGCAGTCTTGTGGGTCTGCCTCCACAGATTAAATTACTCATGGTCAACCAAGAGCTAAACACGTTAAATGGAAAATTCCAGGGATAAACAATCCCTAAAACTTAAATATTTTTATTACAGTATGTTATATGATGGTTCTTCACTGGCTAGAATGGCTAATTTTTCACCATATGTAATTTTTAAGTTAACCTTCCATAGAGGTATGTGTGCTCAGAAAAAAACAAACAACAACAAACAAAACAAAACTATCTACAGGGCCATCTAGGTCTTTGTTTATGAGCCCTACAGATTAGAGGTTTCAGGAATACCTCTTTTACTGGCAATTTTCTGATTGTTCTCTCGAAGTTTGGTCTTCTTCTTCTCCACCCTCCTGTTTCTCTAGACAGAGGAATGTGCCTGGGTGTGTGAGACAGTGGTTTGCAGTCAGGCATAATTGGTCTAATCTTCCAGAGCATGTTTTTCTGAGATTCTGGCTGTGGAGAGAACATTGAATCCACATGTCTTCTTTTTCTCTTGTTGCCACTGACATCCAGCCATCAGCATCTGCTCTGTTTTTTACTTTTATTAGTTTTTTCTTGCTTTTTGTTTTCATGTGGCCTTCTTCGTCAGCTGCCAAGCCGTTCTAGATGCTAACCTTTCCTGCAGGTCAGGGAGGGAGGATGATTAGTGTGGTCTGTGAAGAAAAATAATCCACATTTACATTCTTTTCAGCTTTTCGGGAGATGAGGTGATGACTTAACCAAAATATTTTAAAGCTGGATTCTGTGCTTTTTTTTAAATTAAAAGAACATTTTAAAGCATAATTGATAAAAATCTAGCCTTATTCATGAGTACAACACTTTAGTTTAGCCCTAATCTCAGCTTGGCGTTATTCTTCTTGATTTTCCATAAGCCGAGGCACTAACGTTGCCAATATCAAATTTATTCATCTTCTATTTTTGTTTTGTTTTGAAATTTTTGAGAGAGTATTTGGTAGGTAGCTCTGGATAGCCTAATAGTTACTAGATTATCCGCAAACTACTGACACATCTCCTGCCTCAGCCTCCTTAATGCTCGGTGTTTTAAGCATGTATCACCATGCCAACCTGGTTTTTAAACCTGGTTTTGTTTGTCTCTTGTCTTCTCCCTCTCTAAAGATCTGCCATTGATCTCAGGACGTCAGACCTGCTAGACAGAGGCCCTGCAGCCCACATCCACTCTCCTGATCTTACCCGGGAGCAGGACAGGGTGTATAGGGTGGAGGAAGGGAGGCTGAAGCTGTTCTTTCTGACTTATTGATATTTAAAAGGTCCATGCTAAGACACTCCTTGGAGTGATTCAGTGATTCAGTTGTGATCCTATGACCTTATGCTTTGCACAAAAATAATTATATGAGTCTCTGACTAGCCCTAATTTCAACTCTAAAACAACCGCAAATCTGTTTATCCTTAACCTGCCCAGACTCCCTGAGTACTCAGCTGTTTTTATTTTATATCTGGAAAGTACCAGGACCACCCTGAAAAACGATGATAATTTAGTCCTTCAAAAATATTAAATAAACATTGCTTTTCGTGAGAAAAGTTGAAGCCACAGACATCCACACCCAATAATTAGCTAATCGAGTTTGAATGCCCAAAAATAAATAGAAAAGTTAAAATTGGAGTACAGCTTTTTATCAACCATTTAACAAATACGTAAAATATTATAGTCAAACTGCAGTTGTATAGGGTTTAACTTCATAAATGCTTTACTTCTCCATATAACTATTCTATATTTAATAAAATTTTAATTAAATTAAATAGAGAGTGCCATGTAAGTGACTCTCCTTCACCTTTTGATTCATTTACTGATCATAGATAATTGAAAAAGTATATTTTGAACAAAATAATACTTGAAGTTATTTAGTTTAAAAATTAGCATAAATATTGCTAGCCATTCACACTTATTTCCTATCACTGTCTTAATATTTCTATATGCGGTGCTACCAAATAGAATATCATTATAGCTACACATTACATTGTGCATGAGCAGACCTCAGAGTTGGCAGAGAGTACAACTGGACATCAAATGGCTTATGCTTTAAGATCAAGAATCGACAAATGGGATCTCATAAAACTGCAAAGCTTCTGTAAGGCAAAGGACACTGTGGTTAGGACAAAACGACAACCAACAGATTGGGAAAAGATCTTTACCAATCCTACAACAGATAGAGGGCTTATATCCAAAATATACAAAGAACTCAAGAAGTTAGACCGCAGGGAGACAAATAACCCTATTAAAAAATGGGGTTCAGGGGTTGGGGATTTAGCTCAGTGGTAGAGCGCTTGCGTAGGAAGCGCAAGGCCCTGGGTTCGGTCCCCAGCTCCGAAAAAAAGAAACAAAAAAAAAAAAAATGGGGTTCAGAGCTAAACAAAGAATTAAGCTGAAATGTTGGCGAGAAACACCTAAAGAAATGTTCAACATTTAGTCATAAGGGAAATGCAAATCAAAACAACCCTGAGATTTCACCTCACACCAGTGAGAATGGCTAAGATCAAAAACTCAGGTGACAGCAAATGCTGGCGAGGATGTGGAGAAAGGGGAGCACTCCTCCATTGTTGGTGGGGTTGCAGACTGCTACAACCATTCTGGAAATCAGTCTGGAGGTTCCTCAGAAAATTGGACATTGAACTGCCTGAGGATCCAGCTATACCTCTCCTGGGCATATACCCAAAAGATGCCCCAACATATAAAAAAGACACGTGCTCCACTATGTTCATCGCAGCCTTATTTATAATAGCCAGAAGCTGGAAAGAACCCAGATGCCCTTCAACAGAGGAATGGATACAGAAAATGTGGTACATCTACACAATGGAATATTACTCAGCTATCAAAAACAATGACTTTATGAAATTCATAGGCAAATGGTTGGAACTGGAAAATATCATCCTGAGTGAGCTAACCCAATCACAGAAAGACATACATGGTATGTACTCATTGATAAGTGGCTATTAGCCCAAATGCTCAAATTACCCTAGATGCCTAGAACAAATGAAACTCAAGACGGATGATCAAAAAGTGAATGCATATCGCTCCTGAGAGACACAGCCAGAATACAGCAAATACAGAGGCGTATGCCAGCAGGAAACCACTGAACTGAGAACAGGACCCCCGTTGAAGGAATCAGAGAAAGAACTGGAAGAGCTTGAAGGAGCTCGAGACCCCATATGTACAGCAATGCCAACCAAACAGAGCTTCCAGGGACTAAGCCACTACCCAAAGACTATACATGGACTGACCCTGGACTCTGACCTCATAGGTAGCAATGAATATCCTAGTAAAGAGCACCAGTGGAAGGGGGGAAGCCCTGGGTCCCTGCTAAGACTGAACCCCCAGTGAACTAGACTGTTGGGGAGAGGGAAGCAAGGGGGAGGGTTGGGAGGAACACCCATAAGGAAGGGATGGGGGAGGGGATGTTTGCCCGAAACCGGAAAGGGAATAACACTTCAAAATGTATATAAGAAATACTCAAGTTAATAATAATAAAAAAAATAAAAAAAAACGTAAGAATTGTTAAGACAAAAAAAAAATTCTCAGCACAAAGGAGTTCCATTTGTCTAGAAAGGGAAAATGGGGCTGGCTGCCACTGGATTGGGCAGAGTGTTGTTTTTAAGGAGAAAAAAGGCAAACTCTGTACTAGGATGAATCGGTAAATCCTGACTGGATAGGTTAGCCAGTGTAGTCAAACTAGTGTACCTTGATATTTTGCTAGTTGGACCTTGGTGATCAGCCTCCGGAATAAGGAAGTGGCCAAATTAAAAAAAAAAAAAAATAGACGTTGGTGGCTAGCTTAGGAATAGTGAAGTGTCTAAATGAAGGAATCTAATAGTTTGACAAGAGGAGGGGAAAAGGGAGGGCAAGACCTGCCAGCCTCATATTTGCAATGCTTAGGCCTATTAGAGAGTCCTTCCCTAGCCCCTCACCCCCCACCCGCGTTTTATTACTGATTTGCTAGGTGTTGGGTAAGCAGGCTTCGTTTTGCTGGCTAATTCTCCTGACATTGGGGCATCATTGTTAGGGATCTAAGGAAACTGGTCCAAGGTCAGGAAGAACAGGCTATTTCACTTGGTACGATGGGTCTGCTAGGTCATCTGGGGTTAGGAGGAGTGTAGGAAGCATTGGTGCAGTTTGTGAGGGTGGACAGGCTGGGGCTAGCCACTTTGACCCAGATACCATGGGAACCCTGGGGCTGCTGAGTTTCCTGAGCAGTCTGTAGTTGATCTGAAATCTACTCGGACAGATTTAAGAACAGAGGTAAAGTTAAGGAGTTCCTATGAAAAAATTTTATGTTGGGTGTATATTTGAAACTTCCAGACCCATGGTCATGTTAGTTGTGGAGCAGAGTGCTGAGACCAGCAAAGGTGAGAGGGATCCCCCTTCAGGAAGAGTCAGGGAGGACACTTAGGTTATTGACTGACAGAAGTATTTGTTTAGGGTCCATTTGACCTGTGACATGTGACAGGTGGATTCAAGTAGTTTCCCTGAAGCTTCTAAGAAATTTTTTTAAAATGTATATCTGAACTAAAATCTACACTGTAGAAAGGGCAGTAGATTCATGGCTTTGAGTCAGAATGAAAACTTGGACATTCCAAAATGATCTGGGGTTAAAGGAATTAACACATTTTCCACAGGGATGGGTACATAGATTGGATGGAGATGTTTGTAGGCTTATTTTTAGAAGACGATCAAAGGAAATTTAAAAATTTGAGTATTGTGACTATGAAAACAGTAGAAGTGTATTATTAGGGCTCAAATAATAGTTTATTTGAACTTTATTGACATACAAATTTTTATATCCTCAGATCTTAAAACACGTTCTTAGGCCTTTATAGTACATTTCTATATCTTAAAATATTTTTGACCATCACAAGTTATTTAATTTTTTTATCCTTAGTTTTTTATGACTTGTATTTACATACCTTAGAACACCTTCTTGGACCCTCTGAACTTCTAGTCATGACCATGAGACACAAGTGGTTGATTACTAAGAGTAGTCATTTTAAAGGAAGCTCCTTTAAGTAAAGGAATAGTGAAAAGTTACATCGAAATCTGTTTTGTGAGTTTATCTTATTAAAGAACCTGGTAGTAAGGTAAACTGTCTTTCTTTCTTCCTTTATTTCTTTGTCTCTTTCGTTTCTTTCTTTCTTTTCAATAATATTTTATTCACTTTACATTCTAATAACAGGCTTCCTCCCTCCTCTCTTCCAGTCCTACCCTTTCACACCTCTCTTCCTACTGCCCCCTCATCTTGGGTACCACTTCACCCTGGGATACGTAGTCCCTGTAGAACTAAGCACATCCTCTTCCACTGATGCCCAACCAGATAGTGCAGCTAGGGGGAAGGGGATTCAATGGCAAGGAACAGACACCGAGACAGCCCCTGCTCTGCTTGTTAGGGGACTCACATGAAGAACAACCTTCACATTTGCTTCGAATGTGTAGGCAGCCTAGGTCCAGATCCAGCATGCTCCCTGGTTGGTGGCTGTCCCAGGCTCTGTGAGCCCACATGGGCCCAGGTTAGTTGACTTTATGCTTTGGGTGGTATTCTTGACCCCTATGGCTTGCCCACTTTTATTCCCTACTCTTCCACTAGATTCCCAGAGTGGCACCTGATATTTCACTGCGTGTCTCTGCATCTGTTTTCATCTGCTGCTGGATGAAGTCTCTGAGGAGACAGTTATAATAGGTTCCTGTCTGCAAGCTCAGCAGTGTTATTAATAGTGTCAGGGGTTGGCTCTCTCACATGGGATTGATCTCGAGTTGGGGCAAGCATTGTCTGGGTGCTCCCTCAGACTCTGGTCCATCTTTATCTGACTGTAGATAAGATATATTTTTGGTTGAAGATTTTGTAGGTAGATCGAGGTTCCCTCTCCCTCCTCTGCAAGTCGAGCCTGGCTACAAGAGATAGTCACTTTAGTCTCTATATGCCCCTCTTGTAGGAATCTTGGCTACGGTCACTCAAAACAAAGATATCAAGAATTTTGCAAGGAAATAGATTGAATTTAAGAATATCATCCTGAGTCAGGTAATCTAGAGCCAGCCAGACAGATATGGTGTGCACTCATTTATAAGTGTACATTAGCCATAAAGTACAGAATAACAAGGCTACAATCCACAGAACCAAAGAAACTAGGTAATAAGGAAGTCCCAAGGGAAGATGTGCAAATCTCAATCAATATTCTTAGAGGTGGTTGGAGAGAGGGAACTGAGTAGGAGAGGAGCAAGGAGAGAAATAGGGATGTTGATCAGGAGCTGGGAGAGAGAAAATCAGTGGGGCACCTCTGGTGACCAACTGGAGATCTGAGACTAGAGAAGGTACAGGAGTCTGTGGTGGTGGCCCTAGCTGAGAAACTGTCTTTCTGGCCTGGAAACCTAGTAGCTCCCTACTGAGGTCTGAGGCTTGATTTTTACCATGAAGAGAACTAAGAAGGCAGAGGAACTGAGAAAGCAGATGAAGCCTGGGAGGCGCTGGTATCTTGATGCTGCTAAAGAATCCATTAGTCATCAACACCGTCAGAGACCTGGGAAGGATGAATTATGGGAGGAAGTATAATCCAAATGGCCTAAGGCAATTGAAATGAAAGAGACTTATCTATTACCTAGACTGTTGTCCTAAGTTTTCATGGTCTCCGTGACTGGGCGATATTTGGTCTTTATCTGTCATATTTGGTCTTTATCTGTCATATAGACAGCATTAAAACTTCTGCTACCACACAGAGCAGCAGGCCTTCAGCTCTCAGACTCTGGTCCAAGAGAGTTTTCTTGTAGAGAAACTTGGAAGAACTGACCTTTCACTGATCAGGCAGAATAGGGCAACTCAAACGTGTTTGGTTTGAGTAGATCACTGATTGCAGGCAAGGCATGGGGCTGATTTGACCAGTGGTTAGGATTCCCGTAATTCAGGTGGAGTTGTGTACCATCTATTATTTTGTGAGATCATAAGGTTCCTATTAGGAAGGGGCATTTGTCTCTATTACGGGAAGTTTAAACATTTTAAATGTCATATTTAACAGATCTCTGGAGAGTTTGAGGACCGTCAATTTAGTATAGTTGATTTTAGGCTTAACCTTAAAAACATATACAAGAGGCTAAACAAAGCTTGTCATTAAATAGATTACATAAGAGTTTGAGTTGGTAGCTTTTCATGAGACTAGGATCTTATAGCTTTATTCCTGGTAAATTTGAGCTTCAAAAATTTGCATGAAAAATTTAATTGAATTACCTTCAGTATCAAAATAGAATATCATAGTTTTTATGTGACTTCACTTATCTAAATAAACTTTAAACGTCGTTAAACTTTAAACTCAGCAAAGTAGATTAAATTAAATTTAAATTAAGAAATTAACATTGTTAAAATTTAGCAAAGTGAGCAAACATAAAGAAACTAAGCCAGTATTACTGTGAAGTTGAATAAATCTTAGGACTTTATAAATTTTATTTATCAAATACACCTTATATAGCAAATATATGTTATTTCTTTAATTACTTTAGAAGCCTAATGTGGAGCAGTTTGCATAAGTAGACATAAGTAGGTAGGTGTAAATCTCTAAGTCGGTTTTATTAATGTGAGTCTGTAGAGGAAGAAAATATGGTTGAAGAATGAAGCTGAGAGAGAGCAGAGCACCCTCCCCCGGCCCCCATGGGCCCAAGCATAGAGAATCTGTGAGAGAAGAGGCCTAGGAGCCAAGCTCTTCCTAGGAGGCTCAGGAAGAGACAGAGCAGGCAGCTCCTGGGGGAAGAGGAAACTGTAGAAGGGAGCTACGAGCAGACGCAAGGACTAGAGGCAGGAGCTGAGAGACAAGAAAAGTGCTGCGCAGGCTAGGAAGGCCTTACGGAGGCTGCAGAATTGCAGGCAGCTCCAAGGGGCAGGGGAGGAAAGGGGTCGCAGTATATTGCAGGAGGGAGCTGAGAGAGGACAGGGCCATAAAATATCATAGAAGCCAAAGAATGTATAGAAAAGTGGTGTGAGGCAAAAAGGTTCGGAGGCCATAGGCAGGACCAGAGGCTGAAAGGTAGCGGAGTGGGCCAGCAGGTGGACTGAGTTCCTAGGAGTGTGTAAGACTAATTAGGGAACACTCACCAATTAGCCTGTGCTAGATAAAGAGAGCAGGATGGTCCAGAAAGTGTGAGAACTGGACTAGGTCCTTCAGATCTATCTGAATCACTATCAGTCTTGGTAAGAATGAAGGGGCCTTGGGGTCTGCACAGAACACACCCAGACACAGGATCTCAGCATAAAGGAGATTTATTTACTGGAGAGGGAACAAGGAAGAGGGGAACCATCACCAAATTGGGCAAAGACAGACTAAGGAGGCCCTATAGAAGTACTTTTCTTTCTTTCTTTTTTTTTTTATTAACTTGAGTATTTCTTATTTACATTTTCTTTAAAAACAAATTATTATTATTTAATTTTTTTACAGTTCAGTCATTATCTCCCTCCTGGTCTACCCTCCAGCAATTCCTCATCCCATTCCTCCTCCCACATCTCCAAGAGGATGTCTCCAACCCTCACCCTACCAGATCTCCCCTCTCTCTGGGGCCTTAAGTCTCTTGAGGATTAGGCGCTTCTTCTCTCCTTGAGGCCAGATCAGGCAGTCATCTGCTGTATATGTGTTGGGGACCTCATATCAGCTAATGTATGCTGCCTGTTGGTGGCTCAGGGTCTAAGTGATCTCTGGGGTCCGGGTTAGTTGAGACTGCTGGTCTTCAACAACACATATACTAAATTGGAATGATATAGTGAAGATTATCAGGCTCCTGCCCAAGGAGTGTATTTTTAAGGAGAACAGGGAGAAATCTGTGCTAGGATGAACTCATAAGTCCTTATTAGGCAGGATAGATTGGAGGTGGGATTGTATATAGGCTGGGTGGGAAGCATCTTTTTTGTACTATTTGACAGTTTACTTTGCAAATTAATTTGAATAGCATCTCCTCTCTGCATGGGAAAGTCCAATATGCTGTGTCTTGTTGTTGTCTGTGTCGATGTTGGTTACCCAGTATGACCAGACCCTTCTTCCGGACAAAGAATGGAGTGAAGAATTACACGTTATTCTCAGTGTCCACATAGGTAAGGAACCATAAATCTATTGCATGTTTTATAAAGGGATAAAGACTCATAATCGTGATATCGCTGATGATGTGGGGGTACAAAGACTGAGTTAAGGGGACATTTTCCAGTGCATATAGTAGAAAAATAAAACTTCAGGCCATGCTGGCCACAGTGGGGGTATAAGGCAACATCTAGGGGAATATATGATATCCCACTGCTATGATCATAACACTCATTTCACTAATATTTTTGAGTAATAATCTGTCTTTTTTCTTAGTACTCTTCTTAGTACTTTTTCTTTCTTTCTTTTTTCCCCCATTTTTATTAAATTGGGTATTTCTTATTTACATTTCAAATGTTATTCCCTTTCCCAGTTTCCTGTCCATCAGCCCCCTAACCTCTCCCCCTCCCCTTCTATAAGGCTATTCCCCTCCCCATCCACCCTCCCTTACTGCCCTCCCAACATTCCCCTGCACTGGGGCTCCAACCTTGGCAGGACCAACGGCTTCCCCTTCCACTGGTGCTACAAGCTATTCACTGCTACCTATGCAGTTGGAGCCCAAGGTCAGTCCATGTATAGTCTTTGGGTAGTGGCTTAGTCCCTGGAAGCTCTGGTTGGTTGGCATTGGTGTTCTTATGGGGTCACAAGCCCCTTCAGCTCTTTCAGTCCTTTCTCTAATTCCTCCAATGGGAGTCGCATTCTCAGTTCAGTGGTTTGCTGCTAGCATTCGCCTATGTATTTGATATGTTCTGGCTGTCTCTCTCAGGAGAGATCTATATCGGGTTCCTGTCAGCATGCACTTCTTAGCTTCATCCATCTTATCTAGTTTTTGGTGGCTGTAAATATATGGGCCACGTGTGGGGCAGAATCTGAATTGCCATTCCTTCAGTCTCTGCTCTAAACTTTGTCTCTCAGTACCCTCCTATGGATGTGTCTGTTCCCCTTTTAAAGAAGAAATGAAGCATCCACATTTTGGTCATCCTTCTTGAGTTTCATATGTTCTGTGCATCTAGGGCAATTCAAGCATTTGGGCTAATAGCCACTTATCAATGAGTGCATACCATGTATGTCTTTCTGTGATTGGGTTAGCTCACTCAGGATGATATTTTCTAGCTCCATCCATTTGCCTATGAATTTCATGAAGTCATTGTTTTTATAGCTGAGTAGTACTCCATTGTGTAGATGTACCACATTTTCTGTATCCATTCCTCTGTTGAAGGGCATCTGGGTTCTTTCCAGCTCCTGGCTATTATAAATAAGGCTGGTATGAACATAGTGGAACAAGTGTCTTTGTTGCATGTTAGAGCATCTTTTGGGTATATGCCCAAGAGAGGTATAGCTGGGTCCTCAGGTAGTTCAATGTCCAATTTTCTGAGGAACCACCAGACTGATTTCCAGAGAGGTTGTACCAGTTTGCAATCCCACCAACAATGGAGGAGTACTCCTCTTTCTCTACATCCTCACCAGCATCTGCTGTTGCCTAAGATTTTGATCTTAGCCATTCTGAGTGGTGTGAGGTGGAATCTCAGGGTTGTACTTTTCTTAATCACTGCCTTAATCACTGAGTCTGACATCCCAGTTTTTCTTGAATTCTGTAGGTGTCCAATAGTGAAATATAAGACACACACATACACACACACACAAACACACACACACACACACACACACACACACAAAGTATGGGGTAGGATAGACTATCTGTATAGAAGAGGGGACAAGTTGCAAACAGAAGGGATAAAAGAGAAGTTAATGAAGGGTAATGAATAAGTCTATTGTGCATGACTCAAATGGATGAAAACAAATCCCTGAAATCTATCATTTGTACAAAGGAACACACACAATTTAAAAAGAAAATCCTTTAGGCTAACTCATTTTGACTTAGAGAGTTGATTCCTGTAAAAAGAATACTATGATAACTAAATTATTTGAATAGCTTCTAAGTGTGGAACTTTCCGGTGGCTGCATGTGCTTTGGTACAAATTCCACTAGCCGGAGAGAGGAGTCTAGAGACAGCTCAGCTCCTCAGCTGCAAGTCTTCACATGTCAGCCCATTCAGAATGTTCCTGTCATAAGGGTAAATGCCATCCCAATCTTCTCCCTTTCTTGTTTCTAGTATATAGCATGTGTAGGCTCAGTACCCCCTTCATGTCAATTCCTCACAGGTTTTAGTGTAAACTTTTGAGCATCAGGTAAACATGTTCAGAATTTACTAAAAGGTTTATCATATTCTCTTTCATGAAGAGCACCAGGTCAGCAGGCCCCTGTTCAAGAAGGCTGGATAGAGTCCGGAGAGTGCATGTCAAACTCACTGTTCATTCCACTGTCAAGTCTCACCTTTGCAATATCTTCCCACACATAAAGTGTAGAGAAGGAAAATGGGAAAATGTTCCTTTTTTCCCCCTCTTAAATATCTATCAAAACATCATCATTATCCACGTTTTAATAAAACATACAGGGCCAATAAAAGAAGAGTGGAAATAATAAGCCTGTTTTCTTTTGGTTGAAACTCACAAAATACAGAACATTTGCATATTTGTACCATCAATGAGTGAGTTCTAACCATTGCCTGGAGAAGATATGCACACACAATTCCAAAGGTCTAAAGAATTCCATTCATTAAAATAAAGACAGGCACTGTGCTGTGCGTAGGCAGAGTGATGTTTTATTTTGCGAAACACTAGACTTGTAATTTTCCAACATCTGAAGGAAGTTAAAAAACAATCACTACGATCATTTTGGTTACTCTGAAGCCAGCAATATATGAGTAATGCTTTGGCACTGTATGGGTCATCCAAAATCATCAAACAGACCTTCAAAAGTGCTCGCAGTAGGAACCACACCTTTTTTTATCTGGGCATGGAAAAACCATGTAAAACTGACTTTCAGTGAGGCCAGAATTGTAGGTAACAGACTTGTAGTTTATTTTTAGAGACTAGGTTACCATTAATATATATTCGGAGACTTTTCAGTCTGAGTGAAACACATAATGTCCTTCTCAATTATTTATACAGAAAGGTTTCAGTCTCTGTGTCCTACAGAGCACATAAAATATATACAGCCCAATAATAGGAGCATACTTAATTAGCATACTGATAGATTCGCTTTCAATGCAATTAATTTGCTCTAAGCAGTACTCATTTTATGAGGTTTTAAATTGTCAGAAATAGGCATGCTCAGCCTCAACGTCAACATTAAGCAGTGGAAGATATTCTTTTCATGTTTTGTTTTGGTAAAGTTTGCTTTGAACGATTTTCCTATGTATTTACCCCCCCCAACTCCCCACGGTGAGAACTAACCAGCGGCTTCCACCCCAGCTGTCTCCCTCCCTCTACAAAGCTCGCTCTGCTGCCTCCCTTTTGTTGGAAGTTGACACTATTCTAATAAAAATTGCTGGCAAGAGCTTATAATTAAGAACTGAGAGCTTGGGATTATTCGGGAGAGACAGTTTTGTAGTTCCTTGTTGCCCTTGAGCACTTTCAAAAGGCAGGAGGTACTTTTTGCTTCTAATTAGAGCCGAGCATGCACTGACTGAAGGCCATCACAGGAGATGAAGAAGGTACACATTTGGACAGGTTTTCTTCCAAGCGGTTGCTTCATTTACAGCCTAGCATTTCAGTTTGTTTTTAGTCAGGGAAAACCAGCTTCATGCACCTTTTAAAACTAAGAGTAAAGTAGTCATGTCCATGAGAAGGGGCATGCTGGTTCAGCTTCTAAGAAAGAAAATGGAACTGACTGGATTCATGTTAGTGTTAGGAAGGAAAGGCGAAAACATTAAGGTAAGTGCATCTTTGTTTTATTTTTTATTCTTACAACTATCAGGGTTAGGCAAGAGTGTAAGTAATTCATGTAGAAAAAATATAGGCAAGTATGGATTAGGATGGAGAAATGATCCGGCTTAAGACTTTTGGCCTAATCTTGTACATCTATTCAGATGGGGAGTGGTGGTGCTTGGTCATGCTTTATTAAGAGTACATTAACAAGGTATCAAGCAAATGTTTACCACAGATATCCTAGGAAGACTTCTGTCTGTTGTGTGTATTTACCTCTGATACATAGAGTTTTAGGACTAAAATATATGACTATTTTATTCACTGCTGATCCTGAGGCCCTCAAAAGTAACTAGCATATAGTGAAGACTCAATTAACCATGGTGGTGGTAGGGAGGAGGGAAGAAGGAAGGAACAAAGGAAAGGAAAGATGGAAAGAGAGATGAGGGAAGAGAGTGAAGGAGGTAGGGAGTAGAGTGGGACATTTTCACTGAAACCACGTAGCAGACAGAATCTTGTGTATGTGATTTTAAACCATCCAGCATCTTCAAGAAATTGGCTGTGGTATGCACAAATGAATTCATAGCATTCCAAGGAAATACATCTGTAAGACAGCACAAACAATATCTCCTAGTTTAATATAGTTACTCTCCTCGCTGTGTTCAACTCTGTCAATGCTCTCTCCCCCTTACCTCTCATTATTTGGAATCCTTGGCTGTGGGACTAACATAGCCCAGGATCATGGAGAAATGGTTAAAGAGAGCTTCAATCCCTGATACCTCAGATGAGGCTGTCAGAAGTCGGTGCCCTTCCCACTCCCAACCTGGTGCTGTGAAGCCAACTGCACTAACATCAACCCCAGTAAGAATTTATTATCCTGACAGTTAACAGACTTTACTCCTTGTTTAACCATGTAAGATCCACGCCACCCCCATGAAGTCCCTGAGTATGCTGATGAAATATCTTCCAATACACCTATTCTGGCCAATGGGACAAGGCCACACAAACCTTGTCCCAAAGACCATGGCCACCCTTCTCCCCCACCATTAAACTGAACTGATTCACCAAAGTTGTTCCTGAGCCCAGTGTATATATCCTTTGCCCATGCACGCACTGCAGATCACCTATCCAGGATAATCTTCCCTCCTTCCATTGCAGCCTGGTGCACAATGGGCAGGCTACCCAGAGGGGAGAAACAATCCCGGGAGGCAGTAGATGTTTCTGTGCTGTTCAACGTACTACTTCTATATCTATGTCTACCTATTTGTTTTCAGGTAGGGTCGGACATTTATTCTTTCAGGCATGCAATCACCCATAGATCCTCCGAGATCCTTCCCACCTTCCTCCCCAAGCTCGTGCTTTCTTCTCCTTCTCCCTCTCCCTCCCCCCTCTCTTTCTTTCTCATACACACACAAACAGGCACAAATAAAACCAAACAACAAAATAACAAAACACACACACACACACACACACACACACACACACACACACGCACACACACTTTAAAATTTTTTTTGTTCAGTCCAGTTGTTTCCCTCTTTCCAGTCTTCCCTCCCACAGTTCCTCACTCCATTCCTCCTGCCCCTGTTTCCAAGAGGATGTCCCTCTCCACCAGACCTCCCTACTCTCTGGGGCCTCAAGTCTCTCTAGAATTAGGTTCCTCTTCTCCCACTGAGGCCAGACCAGACAGTCCTCTGCTGTATATGTGTCAGGGGCCTCATATCAGCTGGTGTATGCTGCCTGGTTGGTGGCTCAGTGTCTGAGAGCTCTCAGGGGTCCAGGTTAGTTGAGACTAATGATTTTGGCAGGCAAATGGATGGGACTAGAAAATATCATCTTGAGCGAGATAACTCAGACCCAAAAGGACATGCATAGTATGTACTCACTGATAAGTGAATATTGGCCAAAAAGTACAGAATACTTAGGATACACTCCACAGAACTCTAGAAGGTTAACAAGCAGAAGGGCCTAAGTGAGGATGCTTCAATCCTACTTGGGAGAGAGAAGAAAGCAAACATGAGAGGTAGAGGAAGGGAGGGACCTGGGTGGGAGAGGGGATTGGCAGGGGAAAAGGGGAACATGATCAGGTATGGTGATGCTGGACAGGAGAGAAGCCCTGAGGGCCATCAGAATGAATGGAAATATGCAACTTTGGTGGGGGAGGGGAGTGGGGAGACCCACCAGAAATTACCAGAGACCAGGGAGGTGAAATTCTCAGGACTCAAAGGGACCCTAGATGAAATGCCCAACAATGGTGAGAAGGAACTCATAGAATCCACCTCCAGTAGAAAGACAGGGCATCAAGTGGAGGGATGCAGTTGCCATCCCACGCTCAAAAACTATGACCCAGAATTGTTCCTGTTTAAAAGAACTGCAAGGACAAAAATGGAGAAGAGAGACTGAGGGTAAGGAGGTCCAGTGACAGGCCCAACTTGGAATCCCTCTCAAGGGCAGGATCAAAGACCTGACACTATTACTAACGCTATGGTGTGCTTAGAGACAGGAGCCTAGCATGGCTGCACTCTGAGAGACCTAACAAACAGCTAAGACAGATGCAGATACCTACCGCCAACCATTTGACTGAAGTTGGAACCCATGGATTAAATCGGGAAAAACTGAAGGAGGGTGACCCCACAGGAACACAAGCAGTCACACACACACACACACACACACACACACACACACACACACACACACACACACACTTAATCTTTTTAAAAAAAGATGTGGTCTACAGGCCAAACAATACAACATATGGTATAATAAAATGAGAAATATACTCAGCTCTCCCTAAATGTATCATATTTCAGAGATACACATTCAATTCTATCATAACATAAAACAATAAATCAGAGGAGACTGAACTTTTTAACAGAAGAAAATGAAAAATTTAATCAATACTGATCCAAAAGACTATGAAAGCATATTCTCATACAGAGTTACTCTTTTATGTAGAGTTTCATTTGTTGATTATAAGGTATATATATATATACCTTATTATATACCTTATTATATACCTTATTATATACCTTATTATATACCTTTATATATAGTATGTATATATATATATATATATATATAGTGTGTGTGTGTGTGTGTGTGTGTGTGTGTGTGTGTGTGTGGTGTGTAGGAAATCATCATGTTGGGCGATTTTCAAAATATTTTAAAATGTCCTGACAGCTTACTATTAGTCTTGGCTTTTGAAGTTGACTTTAAACATACTCTTCAGCTATGGAAAGAGAGATTCAAATTATATTCACACGTTTCAGTTCCTTCTAATAGCCATCTCTATTCTATGGTATCACTTATTGTTGATTTTCAAGAAAGGCTTAATTAATTGATATATGGCTAGGCAGGCTTGTTTGGTTTGGGCTGATGTATACAGGTCTCTTTACATAGATGTTTCCAACGATCTATGGCGTGCTTTTTACACCACAGGCTACCAGATACAGGCCTTACCATGAGCCTGTTTCAATTTGTTTTCTAATGTCTCTTCAAAGCAGAGTTTGAACACATCTGGAAGTGGAAACTCTACCATATTTTGTCTTTTTCTCTAATTCTCCAGATTTAAATTAAAAAAGTGTTTAATGACAGGAATTCCTTTCATAATCTTTCTCTGTTTATTTTCTACTGTGTGTGTGTGTGTGTGTGTGTGTGTGTGTGTGTGTTATATGTGGAAATCAGAGATCGATTTGCCAGCTTTGGCTTTCTTTCCACTAACGATGTCAGAGCATCAAATATCAGTCCTAATAACCTTTACCCATGGGCCCATCCCTCCAGATCCCATATCTTGTTTCATAAAACTCATGTGTCTTAGGCTGTTTGAGAACCATACGGATGGTATATACTACTTGATCCTTATGAAGTTATTCCTTTGTGTATAAAGCTTAGAATAACTATCTGTCTTTGGAAGAGGAAGGAAGAAAAGAAGGAAGGAAAGAAGAAAGAAAGGACAGAAGGAAAAAAGAAAGGAAATAAATAGAAGAAAGAAAGAAGCCAAAGATCAACAGCTGTTTTTAGACTCATTCTAGCTTGCAGGTAAAACAGATTTTGGAAACTCACTTGACTTGGGGAAGCAGAGCAGTGGTTTCCAAGAGAAATCCAGACCTAACTCACCAAAAACCTATGAATATGATATTTGACACAGCAAGTGGGAGTTAATGTGGAAGATGAGTTTATTTGCTAGTAAACTGATCATTGATTAGAATTATTATGGGTTTTTACTAATGAAATCACAACAGTATCACAATATTGGTAGCTTCTCCCTCCATCTTGCATCTCATGATCGTTATTTATTTATTTATTTATTTATTCATCTCTCTCTCTCTCTCTCTCTCTCTCTCTCTCTCAGTGTTCTGCCTGTATGTACATCTATGAACCATTTAAGTCTGCTGGGAATGGACTTTGAGACAGTTCTGAGCCTCCAAGTGGGTGCTGGAAATTTAACCCAGATACTCTAAAAGAACAGCCATGCACTTAAACACGGTGTCACGTCTCAGCCCTGGTGAAGACTTCTTACACTCCTGTCTCTGTGTAGAAGAATGTTAGTGCCCTTTGGAAGTTTATAAGACCAGGACCCTAAATGTCCCCTATGATTTCACAAAAAGGAACGTAAGTCCTGTAGATTCATAGATGTTAATACTGTGTAGATCACTTTAGACCATTGATTTTAGAACATGTAATATACTGAATTTGAGTTCCTTGGATATATGTTTGTGGTACTCTTCTAAGCAGTAATAGGAAAGTAGCACCCAGGTGACAGAGTTACAGTGGAGTGGCTTTTAGCAGGAACAGAAGCCACTGAAGCCACAAGCTAGGGGAACAGCCCAGAGAGCACCTGCCAAGTGCTAGTGGCTGAGGGTTCAGAGCAGAGCAAGTACTGGGGTCACCGGCTACTGAAGGTTCAAGGCTTTCATGGATGGCACCTTCGTGCACCCATCCAATGGTCCTGATAAGTAGGCAAGAAAGAAGTGGGGCTTAGGCAGAGAAGGTAAGGGCATTCACTGTGCACTGTCTACAGTAATGAGTATGATTGCAGAGAAAGGACATTCAACTGAGCCCTGCAGCAATGGCCAAGGGACATGCATCCAATTCCAGTTCTCTCTACTCTACTGTAAGCATGAAAAGGTTGTCCCAGGGGCTAACATTAGTGAAGAGTTCATCTCAGAGAGCAGACTGACAAAAGACGACCGAGCCATAATTGCCCCTGCCATCACGGCAGAACACCAACACACAGTAGAAACAGTGAATCGTGGGTAAGAGGCTGTGAGCAGAGAAGAGGTTGTGAGTCTTTGCAGAAGTCCGGAGAAAGAGGTCAGGGAGTAGAGATGAGAGACACAGTCCTTTTGTGAGGGGAATCCTAAAGGTGGTCATGGCAGGCAGGTGAGTATAAAAACTCTGATCAGATTGCCTTTGCCAACCTGGATCAAACCTTGGGAAGTCTGATGCCAGGCAGTTTCTTCCCAACAAATTTAAATACAATATACTTTGGAAAAAAGTTTCCTGGTACACTACAATCCCTCATACACAAGGAAATGCAATTACATCAAAACTCAACTCAGGGTACATGTCGTTCCTTCCAAGAAGATCAGATTTGTAGACAGGCTACCTGTCCATGCTTAAGTCCCTAAGGAAGCAGCTGGCCTGGTCTTAGTCATACAGATAGCATAGAGGTCATTTTGGCTATGAACAACCTCTGGTCCTGGTTGTGGGAGCTTGGGAGCCCCTGGCTCACTTAGACTACTACTGTCCTCAGGTTGTACAAGCTAATATGACCTGGTCCAACAGAGAACATGATCACTGGGCATTAACCATTCCCAATCCCAGCTTTCTGGATGGAAGAACAGATTTTTACATGTTTCCGCTGGAAAACCCAATTCTGCTCGCCTGATATTCCTGCTCTCTCTCTGGAGATCTGTGGGCACAAAGAACTTAGTGCTGTGTTCCTAATGTTTTCAAGCTCGGAGTCAGTATTTATTAGACATTTGGTCTTGTGAGCCAAAAAAACTTACGATAAAAATTATATACAGAATGCTCTCAGACCATAAACTAGAAGTTAATAACTAATAATAAAATGATAACTGGAAAGTCTCTTCATAGTGTAAAAAGCAAATTCTACATTTTAAAATAATATAACATGCAAGTCAAGGGAAAGCAAGGTGTGTTGTGAACTACATGACAGACCACTTATCCATATGAAGGGACTACAGTAGAAGAGTGTCCAAAGGTTAGAAAATGAAACTGACACAAACTGGCTAGGTAGTCTGGGTGCTACAAAACTTGAATTTGAGTAAAATGTGGACCTTCTACATGGAACCACAGAATATTCTTCTGGTGAGTGTGACTGCTATGTATAGCTACATAGGACGTACACTTTGCAAAGGAGACATTTATATTATTACTCTTGTTACCATCTGTTAGAGTCTCTGTGGTGGAAATAACCTTGGAAGATGAATGCCTAGAAATGATGCAATGATCCCACTTTACAGTGTATCTCTTGGAAGAAATTTATTGGGATGGGGGGGAGCAAGAAGCCTTCTCAGAGCTGGGACGGGGATAAAGAGAGAAACAATGGGACAAAGAGAGACAGACAAAGGTATAGAGCAAGAGAGCAGGCAGTGATGGTAGGGACTTTTTAAAGGGCAGGTGTCATACTCTGCTGCTGCTGCTGCTGCTGCTGCTGCTGCTGCTGCTGCTGACCCTGAGTTGCTGAAGTTCAGTTGGGGTTAATACCAACAGTACTTTGCGTTATTAAAAAGCCCTAATGACTTTTGTTCTCAGAATTATTCCGACACTCACCAAGGGAGGAAGACTGCAGAATCTCCCTTAAGTGATAAAGTCAATATGATGTATGTCGGGTATGTTACAATAATGAATAGGAAAAAATAAATAGATTGCTTCTATATTTTATAGGTGGAAACAAGAAAAGAAGGAGAAACAGAGCTTTTTTCACAGATATTAATCCTTGAGTCCTTATTATAATATTGAGATTTCCAAAATGGCTTTAACATAAAAATCAGGGCAGGAGGCAGAAACTAGAGGCCAATAATTCAATATATTATCCCCTAGAGGGTCTGGGTCTATGCTTTCAAAATGTTACAGATGTTCCCATTATGCTCCTTTTGTTTGACCTGAAGGGAGAAACACAGTCCAAGGTACCTGGAACCTGTCAGTGCCTCAGCCCTAAGCCATTAGCAGCCTCTTCCTCTCCTGTCCAGGAACGGAGGTAGCATCTATATCAGAAACCAGAACTAAGAAGGACACCGCTTTCTACTGTGAGCAGACACCCTGGCCATTGTGAGAATGTCTGAACATCCTCCCAATGGGGAAGGACAAGAAGTCCGAGTGTGGCCTGTTATTGGGAACCTGGCAGGAGGCCAGCACAGTTCAAGTGAGGGCTTTGAATCTCACCCTTGACATGAATTCAAAGCAGCCAATGTCCTCTTACAGAATCACTTCCTTAGTCAGGAGCTGACTGTCCCAACAGGATGAGCACACACTTTCTCTGGAACGCTGGAATCACACATTCCACTGGTTTTGAAACTTGTTTCTATTATTGCAAGACATTTCGAAAATTTTAACTTTCTGGTTAAAAGGGAAAATCAATTATAGCTGTTAATTAAATACTATTTGCATTAAACAATTCAAGGGTTGTAAAATTATTTTTATTTATATTTGACTATAAGGTTTATGTTATCTATCAGGAATATGAAATCCCGATCAGAAATCTCTGAGCTATTCCAAACATTAAAAACCTGTTATTTATAGCTATGTTATATATGTTGTTATATTTATAGCTGTGATAACCAAACTCCTTGTTAGCTTTACTGGATTTAGAGATAAACTTATAGATGTGTCTGTGAACTTTTCCAAAGAGGTTCAGCTGAGGAGGGGAAGATCCATTCTGTAGATGCCAACCAATGTCCTATGAGTTGAGGGACCAGAATGAATTTCAAGTGTTGTGTGTGTGTGTGTGTGTGTGTGTGTGTGTGTGTGTGTGTGTGTATGTGTATGTGTGTATGTGGTGCATGTGTGTGTATGTGTGTGTGTATGCGCGCATGTGTGTGTGTGTGTGTGTATGTGGGGTGTGTGTGTGTGTGTGTGTGTGTGTGTGTGTGTGTGTGGTGTGTGTGTGTGTGTGTGTTGTGTGTGTGTGTGTGTGGTGTATGTGTGTGTGTGTGTGTGTATATGTGTGTGTGTGTGTGTGTGTATGTGTGTGTGTGTGTGTGTATGTGTGTGTTTGTGTGTATGTGTGTTTGTGTGTTGTGTGTGTGTGTGTGTGTATGTGTGTGTGTATGTGTGTGTGTGTGTGTGTGTGTGTGTGTATGTGTGTGTGTGTGTGTGTGTATGTGTGTGTGTGTGTGTGTGTGTATGTGTGTGTGTGTGTGTGTGTGTGTGTGTGTGTGTGTTTGTGTGTGTATGTGTGTGTGTATGTGTGTGTGTTTGTGTGTGTGGTGTATGTGTGTGTGTGTGTATGTGTGTGTGTGTGGTGTGTGTGTTTGTGTGTGTGTATGTCATGTGTGTGTGTGTGTGTGTGTGTGTGTGTGTGTGTGTGTGTGTGGGGGGTGAAAGAAATCCTTGCACACAACTGTGCTCACCTCTTGGTGTACTTTGACCAAACACCTTAGGTTACCAACTCTATCTCTGTGCCTTGACTGAAACTATGAGCTGCCACACCCCCACACACCCCTCTTTAAATTTCTCTTTGTCAGGTCCTTTGTCACAACCACAGGAGAATTAACCTATGCAGTAGTGTCAGGTGCCCACCATTAATATATTGAGATTATTTGAGGTACACATTTTATAAAATTATCCACTGTTAATCATTTGACTTCCTCTATACATTATATTATAATAATTCAGTATAGACAGGAAACATGACACGTCTACACAGACCCTGGTGTGTCTAGATGCCATGATTCTAAGGCTTACCCCTACAGGAAACAAAGTGTCATTACACTCTACACAGGCCTGGCTGTGAGTCATGAGAAGCAGAGAGGGTTTAGAGTAGTGGTTCGTAAAGCATGGCTCTAGGGGGATTGAGAGCAACACACCCGTCAGCCTGTGGAAATGCACAGGCAAGAACTGAGTCAATAAGAACCTTTGGGAGTGACTGGGAAAGCTCTGTGCTAACAGGACTTTCAGAACAGTCTGACTAAGGTAGTGCTTGGCAATAGGGGCCTTGAGATAGACACCTTGTACTATGGCTTGAATGTATCTCTAAACCTTATGTGCTGAAAAGTAACCCAATCACAGAAGTATGGTGGAGGAGGACCTTTCAGAGGTGAGAAGGACACAAGAAAGCTGCCCTTCAAATGAATTAATGACATTATTATTAGAGCAAATTAGTTAATATCAGAGTACGGTCCTGATCAAAAGGGAGTTCAACAGTCCCCTTCCTGACCTTGCTACACATAATTTCTTGCCCTTTTACCTTCTTCCATAGGACAATGAAGAACAAAGGCCCTCAACAGATGTGTGCACTTGGGTCCTCCATAGCTATAAAATTAAACAATAATAACAAAAATGATTTCATATACAATTTCAGGTATTCTTTCACACCCGGGTACCCCATGACAGCATGATCTGTCTTCTGTGTGAAAACATCTGGAAGCTCTGTGTTCCTTGCTTTGTGCAAAGAAGGTCAGTGAGAACTAGCTGCTGTGTAGTGTTCAGACCAGGTCATTTGAAGAATCACTATCCCAAGAGCAGAGTCTGCAGGCGTCTTCTGAGCAGGGGTCTGAGACGAGAGAACGGGGCAGGGAGTCAGACCCTACTGAGTCTCTGGCTGTGGCAAGCATTGAGAAGAAACATATCGGACTGTCTGGCAACACGGTGGTGGTCTGGCCGTGCAGTGTGGCAAAGCTTTAGCTTACAGGGCAGCACAGCGAGTGTCCACCTCCCCACATGTTCTCCTGGGAGGCAGAAGAGGCACAAGAAGAACTTCATTACAAAGGATGAACGCTAAATCCAGAATTTCTTTTATGAAGTACTTAATTAAGAAGATGATGTTAATTCACCAGCAAAGCCTCCTCATGCCCAGTTACGAGCTGAATTACAATTCTTGCAAATTTGGTCTATTTTCTGGTGTGAAAATGTCTCCACGTTTCTCTGGGCAATCTTCTTGGCAAAGCACAAGAGGAAATATTTAAATTAACCACATGGGGCCCCCTAACACAAATCATAAGTTTATTATTGGAAAATATGTTAGGATATTTTCTTAATTGTTCTAAATTATTTAGACTGTTATTCTAAATTCCCATTATCAAATAGCCTGCTGAGGACTTGAAATACTTTGACTGTCGGGGACATTGCAGTGACAAACAAAGACCACAAGAGGGCAGTAAAAGCACGTAACTTGCCTTCAGAGTGCAGATACTATGGGGTGCGGCAGGGTTTCCTAGTTTGGTCAAGATTCATAGGAACCTTTCTCCTTTGTAAATGAAATTGCAAACAATTTAAACATCTAAAAAGTGGATTCACACATTATTATATTGTTTATTCCCATCAATAATGTTTGCATGATAACTTACCAAAAAAATGGTTCTGGAATATGGCTCAATTAAGCAACAAGTTCAACTTAACTTCATTGTCTTTTAGGTTCATGAAAGCGTCTTTTGACATCCACTCACGAGTGTGAGCTTGCACAGTGATAGACTGTGCACACGTGTGTGATCACCCTGGGAAGTCTGAATAAATAAACAATATTAGCTGTAACCGTGACAGTGGCCAAGAAGAATTTGTTTATAAATGTTTGGTAAGGTATTTCCATTCTGTTTCAAGGCACGGTCCTGAAAACCCATGGTGCAGGCATTAAGTTCTTTACTTGGAATAAAATTCCTCCCATCCCAGAGGCTTTCCTTGTGATGATTTAGATGCTTTTTGTACGTTCTTGAAATCTTTAGCAGTTGTTGAACAAGACACTCTCCTTGTAATTTTCAACAAAGACCCACACATTACATACCTTGGCCCGATGACAGCCCCAGTTGTCCAACAACACTATGCCTAGGTTCCAGCTGGCACCGTATGTCCTCCCTTTAGCCATGTTCTTGTTGAACCTTGGTTAGGGTCCCGCACATAAGACGCACACAAGAGCTGGCAAGTGAGAGTAGGAATGAATACCTGGCCTGCATAAGGCCTTATGCTGACTCCCAGCAACCATGAAGTGAAAGAGCATATAAGCAATTTATATTTCGTAACTTAAGTTATTGCAAGTATCTATGAAATCCCAGGGCAAGCTTTGTCCTTTGCTCTCCTAGACTTGATTCCCTGGTATGAGTCAGAGAGGCTCAGCTTCTCCCTCCTCTTGAAGGCTGTCTGGGCTTGAGTGCAGTGCAGCATCATAAGTCTTTCCTCAGATGACTCTCAGAAAATGAGTTCTCCTAACTGTCCTACATCTCCTAGTGGTTCTCTGATAGCCACAAGCTGGATGGGAACTTCAAGCTTGCCCCTTCCTTTCCTAGGTGTGCAAAAGGGTTTGAAAGTTTCAATTCTTGGTCTCTGTTGTTTTGCTCTCAATTGATATAAAAAAAACAAATAAAATGGGGACAAATAGAGTCTCAGACAATGGCCAGCCACATCATTTATAATAACAAAAATATTACTGAGAGTTGGAGACTCTGAGATTTGAATGTTTTTATGAGAAGCAGGCTAGGCGGTCTCAGTCCCAGGGAAACATCAATGTCCTCATCAGTAGGAGAGATGTGTTTCATCCAGGGAATGCAGTGAGCCCTTCCTGTGTGCAGCAACTGATGCATTCTGCTGGAGGACGAGTTACCTGGGCAGCCCACAACCTCACAGGATCTTCTGGGTGGGAACAAGGGACTCAGGACAATAGTAAAATACAAGATTCTTGGCTCAGCTGTTATGAGTACTTATGCTTTTACAGATTCTCTGTTCAGTTTCGAGCACCCACGTGGCTGCTAGCAACCATCCGTAACTCCAATCTCAGACAAGCACCTGGAACATTTTTGGCACACATACATAAAGGAAGTATATGCCACGTACACACAATTAAATGTAAATATTTTTAAAAGTAATTTAGAGAAGACGAGTTGTGCTGAAGTAGTTATAGATGCTATGGAGTCTCTTAAAAAGGCATAGCTGGCACTGGGCATCTGGAAAGTTTAGGTGTGACTTTTTGGTGGAAGATAAATGGCATCGGATGAAGTGTGAAAATATGACTTCAAACAAAGGCAAATTCAATTCAGAGGCTACTGGACTACATCAGGTACCAGGATAAGGCCTCGAAGTAAGCAAAGGTCTGCAGAGGAGGGAAAATAATGCGTAGAGGACATAAATCAAAGAAAAGAGTGGCCAGTTAGAAGCGAAAGAAAAAGAGATCTGACAGTTACAGCAAGAAATTAATTCTGAAATGCCTATCATGTGAAAATAGTTTTATAATTTACAGTTTGTTCACATTAATCTGTTTTTGTTCAACTATCAAAACTACACTTATAGATGTACTTATATAATACACACACATAAGATACATTTATACAATATAGTTAATGTTGGATGCAGAAATTTGTCTGCCATTTGTCAAATGTCATTGCTTAAAATTCCAGAAATTTCCTGAGTTGAGTCTACTTCAAATAATTCTGAACAGAATAGTGACATTAAATTCTAATGTAATGTCTATAATTTAAATTAATCCATCAAAGATTTTTATTCTATGCTATGTGAACTGCTGACGGGAAAGGGAATGGATTGGAAGTTTCCAGAAAAACACACCGAAACAACTTCTTCAGAAATCTTACACAGGGAGGGAACTGGGGACATTCTTCTCTGGAAGCGAAATATTTACTGCAGCTTTACTGACAACCAACAACACCCCGGACAGATAACACACCGGAGCACAGACACTCCTAGTCCGTTGTCCTGCTGTGGTAGAGCTGACAGCACCATGCCCCTGTGCAGCTCAGATGAGTGACCTATAACAGGGCAGACGTGAAGGGCAGAGGGGTGCGCTGTGTGCTTGAAACTTAGCCACTGAAATGTGAGTGTTATACCATACCATCAGTATGAAGGTCAAGAATTAGTGACAGGCTGGGCCTAGTGTCACCAGCCTTTAACTTCAGGGGATGAAGGCAGGAGGACCAAGAGTTCAAAGCAAGTCTATCCTTTGCTACATAGTGGTTCCCAGGCTAACCTGGCTATAAGACTTGAGACACCTCCTTAAAACACTTCTTCAAAAAACAACCGCCGAGGGGCAGGCATAGCCACTGTAGCAATTTTTTCTGTTATATTGTGGTGGTATCACAAGCAAACTTATCACATGTTTGAACGCATGTTACCTCCCTTTAGACTGAGCATGCTCAGGCTGACGTATCATGGTCATAGGTGGTGATAGCTCACAGAAGCTGGTCCAAAATTAGTTAGCGTTCTAAACATGCTGTGATGTTTATTGATTAAAGGGTTTTGATACTGTATTGTCTCTGGACAGCATCTACTTGGAAAACAAGCTTTTCTGGGAACTGGTCCCATTTTATGTAAGTGTCCTTTGTAGTAGAGTGTTTTCCCACTGTCTCTGACACATTTCCTTCCTACACTGCTGACACGATTGCCCTCAGCATAGAGGGGAGGTCTTCTGAAGTGATACCAGCTGTAGCCTCTGCCTGTGTCTTAGGCAGAAGGACTGCAAGCCACATACCACTCATGATGATTTCCTTGGAGCTTGGGGTCAAGTCTTCAGACTTCTAAGTGTTCTGTAGTCTGGAGCTCACCTCTGTCACACTGCTGTCCTCTGCACCTCTCAACTCCTCTAGTCTCTGCCATTTAGTTCCCCTGGATTCAGGGACTCTTGAGAAAAGTCCCTGTGAAAACGTAAAGATACCAATGATTCATCTGCCACCCTGGCATTGTGAAGCCACCCACCCCAGTGTATCATTCTAAAGGGCTTTTACTTCCACACTTGTCCTAGGGCATCATTGAGCTGAGTCTAACCTCAGCACAGCACATAGACTTTGTCTTTTCCAGCAAGCCCGTGCAAGCAACATGGTGCTGTCTGAGCCATCTGACAACTATGAGGATTCGTGCAAATGTGTGGTCCCTGTTTGCTGTTGAAAATGCCCCCTGGACACATGCATCTTAAGTACATCTGCTGATGTCATTGCTAAAGTCTGTGGCTATGAATGGAAAGCTAAGTTTTTCATCATGGGCTATCAAATGCCAAGTTCTGATTAAGTTACTTTTTTTTTTTTGGGTGGGTGGGGGGTTAGATCATGTCTCTCTTGAGAATTCCAAACCAACATCAGGATTTGAGCTGTAATTCTTAGTCAATAAAAATGAAGATGTTTTGATTAAAACTGCTTCTGTATCCTAACTAAACACCTTAGTCAACTGGGCAACTTTTATTGAACAGGTTACCTGAATCAGAATTCCTCAATTCTAGTAATATTTTGGGTGATTCTCATGAGTCTGCATGCACAGATGTCAGTCACATTTACCTACCATCAGAGGAAGTGACCACCAAATTCTCAAGAGTAAAATTAGTGAGATCCTGAGTATAATCTTTGATATTAAACTGCAACTGAACTTGAAGCTTTAACATTTCTCCAAAGGAAAGAATGGGTCAGCAGGTAATGGCCCCACCCTCCTGCATTTGAAACTCCAGTAGCCATGAGATAGACACAGCACATCAAGATGCCACCGTCCCTCCTTCAAAATCCATTTGGACTAACATATATGTCCTTCATGATTGAAAGGTGGTTACTATGGCAGCAAGACTTTGTGACCTTCATCCGCAAAGGGCGCACGGCTGCGCTCAGCCCCGCATCACTTTCCAGTCTATATCTTTCTTAGAGAACGCATTGCACATCTTCATTGGAAGTTGACATTCAGAGGTTGCCTGATTCTGGGTTCCCATGGTGTTCAACATTCTCAGACTTTCATCTTTCATGTTACACTCTTTAAACCACCAGCCAAAATAAGTCAGAAGTGGGTTATTCAGATAGCTCTATCTATCATGGGGGTGCATGTATTCATATTCATGCTCTGAGAACCACATTCTTCTGTATGTATGTATATGTGTGTGTGTGTGTGTGTGTGTGTGTGTGTGTGTGTGTGTGTGTTGCTTCCATTGATAAATGGAATTCACTTACTTGTGTAGCCTTTAGCACCTGATGTCCCATAGCTAGTGTGCCTTCACAGGCCTCAGGTACATGTTTCCTGTCCACCCATCGTGAGCCTCGCTGCTATGGAACCCTCATGTGTTTTCTAGCAGACTCTTCCAACCACTCTGCATCTAACATTTTTGAAGATTTCCTTATCCACGTATGCAAAACCAAAAATCTGACCTTGGTATAGTTTTTGAACTTATTTTTTTCTGAAATGGATTAACTCAGCCAGATATTAATCTCAAATGTCTGGGTAACAAACAGCTTAGGTCTCTATACTTAAATGTTCTTTCAAACATCCAGGGGGCAAATGCTTCCCCCAAGAATGCTTCTTTAGTGGTCTATATTTTTCTATTTATTTTATTTTCATGCATATCTGTGTTGCCATATGGTGGCTCACAACCTCCAAAGGCATCAGATTCCTTGAAACTGGAATTACAGGTTGATGTGAACCATCATATGGGTTCTAAGGATCAAACCTGGGTCTCTTGAAAGAACATTAAGTTTTCTAAGCCACTGAAGCATCTCTCCAGCCCCTCAGTTCAATGTCAAACTGGCATTGTGTTCTCTGCCAATCAAAATTTCCAGGGAAGCTATACTTTAAAAATACTTTCTCTTCATAGGTTTGATATTGTTCAGTTCCATTTTTATGAATAGTGCCTTAATTATTTTCTTCTTGATTAAATAGCCTGCACTTCTTTGGTATGTTTATTATTTGGTGCAAACATGACCATTGGTTATTACAGTTAAAAAAAAAGTCAATATTGCCTTTTTTAGTATTTTACTGCAAGACTATCCTTTCAAAGTTACCTGTTGAAGCATTCTTTTCTGGTACTAAATATTTCTATCCATTTCAGCTGAAGAAACAAGGTTACATAATATTTTGAAATTAGACCATAGAGCCTTTAAGTTTTATTGAAGGAGAGGGAAATGAGACCGAATAATTTCAAGTATATTATATTTTGAAATCTAGTTCTCTAAGATATAAACTTCAAAGAGAAAATTCACAAATTGAAATACACAAAAGAGACTAGATTCTTGATAAAAATGTGTTTTTTACGAGTTCTTTGCTAGCCTCCTCAACTCACCTAATAGAATAAGCAAAATTAATAATAATATACTATTAGATTTTTAAGTAAAAGAAATAATATGGAAAATGCAACTCTCTACTTGTAGTTAACATTTTCACAGTCAGGTACAGGAATTTCTCTGGTATAACATAAGAGTTTTATTTTATATCTTAACAGATTATATACAATGAAAGACAATTCTGTGGCTTGATGATGAAATTTCCTGCTTTGTCTAAGATACTTTACTGGAGTCCATATTTCTCAAAACCAACTAATCTGGACTGAAACATAAACTTCTAGAGTTGGAAGTACCTATTTCCAGACAGATACATCATTTTCTTCTTCTAATAAATAATAATAAAAACCAGTGAAGATATGCATAGACAAAATGATTAGCCTTTGGGAGGTTCTGTGAGAGAACCTTAGGGTCAAATAGTTGGAAAAAGAAAGATTAGGATGTTGGCTCAGTCATCTTTAACAGAAAAGATAGAAAGTCCTAATTAAGCAACACTAGATATTGGCTAGTTGGTAATGCATAAGATGTTTCTTTTTCTCTTACATATTACATCGTGTCGTATAACCTCTAATGTATGAGGATTAAAGAACAGGATCTAGAATCATCCCCATTTAGAGAATAGAATCTCCAAGGTAACATTGTATAGCTATAGTAGTGGTTCTCAATTAGGACAAGTTTGCTACCCCCAATCCCTCTACCTTTTGAAATGCTTGGAGACATGTTCTGGATGTCTTACCTTGGATGAGAGGTATTGCTGACATTCAGGGGTTTGAGGCAGGTAATGATGCTCAACCTTTGCAATGAGCAGAGTATCTCCTAACCTACTATTGAAGAATCTGTTGGCCTGAAATATTCATAGTCAAGGTTTGTAAGTACTCGGTTGTAAGTACTTGGTTGTAAGTACTTGGTTTTTAAGACCAGAAGAAAGCTTCTAAGTTGTTATACCAACAAATAATGCTATTATATTTTATTCCACTAGAGTAATTCTTCTTTTCTTTCTTTAGAAAATATAGCATTATGCTGTGTCTGACCTACAAACTAGAAGCTAAATTTGCATTATATTCTAGAAGCCAGAATTAGTCATCAGACTGAATTTTCGTTAATGGAAAAGAACAGGAATTATGTTTGTTTTGTTGGCTTTAAAAGAGTAAATGCATAACACTGTCCATCCTCTCACGCTACAAGTTATGACAGAGAGCTAGTGGCATTTGTATTTGTAGATATAAATAAAAATCACTTGATGTGGTAGAGAAACGGGGGAGGGAATTGAATGGAAGTGGAAGAAACCGATGTCCTTACACGTTCCCTTGGAGCACAGTCATCTACTTGCACTGTCTTGCCTGCTTCCTGCTGGACTGCTTTGCACCAAAGCTTTTTATTTGAGGGGTGGCTTTTACTACTTCAGTTTGCCCACTATTAATATAAACCATATATGCTTTTATTTTTCTGAATAACAAGAGAAGCATTACAGGAGACAGACAGCAAACTCACATAGTTTAGAACACTTAACACAAAGGTAAGGAAGATTGATCAATACACCGTGCTGACAAACAGAAGGAAACAGGCAACATTCCAAAGAAGAACCCATCATCCACAGTCACTAGTCTTTGTATCAGCCAGAACAGACAGGAGTAATACAAGCTAAGAGGAGAGAGAGAGAGAGAGAGAGAGACAGGGGAGCAGAGACAGAGAGACAGAGACAGAGACAGAGAGAGACAGAGACAGAGAGAGACAGAGAGAGAGAGAGACAGAGAGAGACAGAGAGAGAGACAGAGAGAGAGACAGAGAGAGAGACAGAGACAGACAGACAGGGAGAGAGAGAGAGAGAGAGAGAGAGAGAGAGAGAGAGAGAGAGAGACTCTATACTCTATGATGGGTAAACAGAGAAACAATCTTGAACAAATTGGGAGATTATCTCCTTGATGGCTAGCTTTAGTGTAGAAGGTACTCATGCCCAACCCCTAGCTGGTAAGCTTGGATGCTGGTGACTGCTTGAGCTCAGAGGATCGCTTTCTTCTTTTTTTTTTTTCTGGAACTGAGGACCGAACCCAGGGCCTTGAGCTTGCTAGGCAAGCGCTCTACCATTGAGCTAAATCCCCAACCCCCACTTTCATCTGTCTATAGATTACCACTGAAAGTTGCCTATGCCCTGGTGGCTGGCCTTACAATCATGGACTTAGGAAGTGTACTAGCAGCACTTAATGAACCTAGTGGGTGAAAAATAAACAAATACATGCATAAATAAGACATGATGTTGATCAGGAGATTCTGGGGTGAGTTGGGATAGGAGGATGGAGATATATATGATCAGGACACAGTATATACACATGCATGGCATTTTTGAAGAATAAATTAAAATGTTATTTAAAAACTCATGAGCCAGGAATTTCAAAAGCCAAGCATCGTAACACCCAAGACTTTGTGATCTCCACAACTGTTTGAACTACAAAAAAGTTATCCTCCAGAGGATGCTGAACATGGAGTCTTAAGGATAGGCAAAAATGCATGCAGATATGCTAACGTTTTCTACATAAAAAGGAAAGAGAGTTTATCACAAGGAGAAGATTATTTTAAGGGGATTATTGCTGGAGTTGAAATGCTGATGGTAACTGACAACCTGGATGATAAAATGAGGAGTCCAGGTAGATTTGCCAAGAATTAAGAACGAAAGAGACAACTTTCCTATGCAATCTGATTGAGTATAAACCTGAATGTTTCAGTTACTCATTGACCATGTACTCCATTAAAAGTTTCTGCAACTACAGAGCATTAGAAATAGTGTTAAACCATAGGTGATGAACTAATCCTAACCCCTCAGGTTTTTGCACTAGCAGATATCTTTAGAAAGTTGTCTCCAGCTGGAGTGGTGCTGCGTAACTTTAATCACAACACTCACAAGGCAGAGGCAGGGGATCTCTAGGAATTTGAGGTTAACTTTCTTTACATGGTGAATTTCAGAATGGCCAGGGCTAATAAGAGGACACTTTCAGAGATCTGGTCAGCTGCACTTTTGAAAATAGCCGCTGCCGCCTATGCACAGTCACTGCGAAACTGAACAAAAACATGGAAGTTCAGTCATGAAGTTTTCACATGTAAGTAAACATCAGAGAATAAGGCTAGCAAAGAACCTTCAACCAAAGATGCTTGAAACTGAGTGTTTGCCTTATTTTTGCTGGATCTTCAGAAACTAAAACTTTAAGCGTGTACCTGTTAGTACAGTTCGATATTTTAGTGTGCTTCTTTCTTCAAATAGTATTTAAATGTATTTCTAGGTAATAGGACAAAAAAATTAAGATCAGATAGCCAGGAGCTGGGGGCTGGTGTTGCCCTTGGGTTATAGATTCAGCCTCGAGCAGAGGCTAAGCCTGTCTCACCTTTGAGCCTAACAGTAGACTTGAGCCTGGTTCTTCATTACTCCTGTCTGAGACACGTGGCTGGGTACAGGCCCCACACTGGCACTCTCATGAGACTTAGTCTGGGACTGGGGCAAAGGCTAAATCAACTGAAACTGGGCTTGGAGTAGAGAGTTGAGATGGGGCCGGATCTGAGCCAGTGAGTCTCCATAGCAACAAGGAAGTTAAGGGTGATGTTCAGCTGTGGAACCTTGGGGAACTGAGAACATCTAACAAAACAGTTCTGTACTTTACTTTTCGAGTGGGGTGTATGTGTGTGTGTGTGTGTGTGTGTGTGTGTGTGTGTGTGTGTAGATCAAGGTAAATTTACAGGGTTTTTTTCCCATCTTTATTAAATTGGGTATTTCTTATTTACATTTTAAATGTTATTCCCTTTCCAGGTTTCCATGCCAACAACCCACTAACCCCTCCCCCTCCCATTCTATTACAGATTTGAGGCAACGTCTTATTCTTATTTAAGACACAATGGTCTCTGCCAGTCATATTCACAGAATGCAAATGGATTTTAAAACTGAAGTGAGACATTTGCAAGGAAGGAAAATCTGTTGTTAAACATCCATATAATTCAGATTTATTTGTATTTCACTTTGAATAACATTGTCTATGACATCACTTCATTCTTAGAAGCACAGATCATAGAAACATATATATACATATATATACATATAATATATATTATAATCTTTATCATGTTCTTTTGTAATATTTGTTCCTCTAAACTAGAATAATTTAATTTTTTAACTTTGTTTTCATTATATGGAGAAAACAATCTCATATACTTTTGCATATAACTATGCATATAATCTTATCACATTGGCCTCAAATTCATGCTCTTTTCCTACATCTAGCTTCTCCTGTAGGCATTACAGGCATGGGCCAACTGCTCAACTTTTGTTGAAACACTTTCCATCATTTTTTATTTTCTAGTTTTGCATATATAAATAACATGTCCAGTAGCCCTGAGTAAACATATCCAGGAAGCATGAGAAATCCATGACCCATGATATTGAAGAGTTAATACCACTGTGAAATTCAATAATGACGTTGATAAAAATATATTATTGCCAAAATTACTTAAAAATTTTATTTTAAAGTATGTGTTTGTTTATGTGTGGGGAGTGTGTGTGTGTGTGTGTGTGTGTGTGTGTGTGTGTGTGTATGTGTGTGTATGTGTGTGTAGCTGGAATTACAGGCTGTTGCAAGAGACTTGATAGGGATGCTGGGGACCAAAGTCATATCCTTTGCAAGAGCAACACATGCTCTTAACCACTAAATCATATCACTAGTCCTTCATTGCACTTTTTGCTTAAATGCTAATAGAAAACATTATTGAAGCTATTCCTTAACACTGTACTTAGCCAGGATAACATAGTTATGATAGTCTATGCTGCTGCTCTCCGGGACTGTGTATTCTGCAATGAGTCCCAGGACTTTGACCCTGAAATGAAAGAGCTTGACCTCTCATGAAATAATTGAGGATTCCATTTTCTGCTTTTTTAAAATAATTGTCACTATGCAACTTGTACATAATAATCTATCAAATTAACTACACTAGGATTTGATTATCACCAACAAAACACTAAAGAATGATTAAAGGAGAAATGGCTGATTTAAGAAATATCAAGTGTTATGAAGAAGTAGGGGAGATGCATGGTGTGGTTTCAGAGATAGATTGACACACACAGACCTTCTCAAAGTGAATTGGTGTAAGTTCTAAGATATCATGATAATAAAACCAGAAACTAACTGCCTTCTACAGCCTTATGCCATCTGTGTTCCCCTTTCAGAGTTTTGTAATTCAGATAACTCTGAGAGGTGTGGCATTACACAATACATAGTGTGACAAATCCTCAGGGTAGAGATGTAGCAGGATAAAGACAGCCTCAGCTAGAGACACCTCCTAACACAATGGCCTAGTCACTACATGACAAATGACTATTGTTTGGTGTAGAGGGTTAGTCTGGTTCGGCTATGCATGCAAATGCTTACCCCAAGATCTGGTTGCTGGAAGATGAGGAGATAACCACATATACTAGCTTTGTTGTGTAAACTTTGCACCCCAGTTATCCCTGATTGGTTCATAAAGACACCTACAGCCTTGGCTGGGAAGAAGAAAGGGGGTAGACAGGGATTCCTGGCCTTGGGTCTTAGGCAGGAATCATAAGGATACAGAGGCAGAAGGAAGCCACTGTAGGGTAAGTGGATCATAAGTGCATGGCCATGATGGTTGACCGGTTGGAGTGGGAGTGGCCCAGGCATAACATGGCAAGTGATAGCTCAGAGTTATTGGCAGGAAGTAGACAAAATATCCTAGAAGTTTGATATCTCCCCAGCTTTAGTGCTTTAAAGATTACTATAAACATAAAAACATAAAGGTATTGTGTCTTTTATTTGAGAATAAATTGATCTAAGATGGGGTAGGAACCCCTAAATAATATTTACCACAACATTACAGATGCCCTTTGTTCATGAATAGATTAAAGTACATATTTTTCTTAAATATTTTTCCTTTTTTTGAAAATATATTTTTTCTGACATAATATATTTTGATCATGATTACCCTCAATCTATTCCTCCTAGTCCTACCCTAAGTCCCCTCCCATCTAGATCCATCTCCTTTCTGCCTCTTATTGGTAAACAAACAGGTTTCTAAGGAATAATAATAAAATATGATAATAGAAACTGAAACCTAACTTACATATTTTTATGAGCTACTATTTCAGGATGTGCTCTAATTTTAGGTTTCAAGATTTTTATGGCAACATTTGAAGGCAACTATAAGTAATAAATATATTGGACTTTACAGACTGTTCTCTTTGTTTTACTCAGTTATCTTAGTCAGGATTATTATTGTCATGATTAAACATCAGGAACAAAAGCAACTTGAGTAGGAAAGGATTTGTTTATTTGGCTTCCACTTCCATGCCACTGTTTATTGCTGAAGGAAGTCAGGGCAGAAACTCGACTAGGTCAAGAACCAGGAGGAAGACAGCTCCTTCAGCAGAGGCCTCTCATGCAGACGCTAAGGAGGGTTTGTAGGTTGATGTCAAGGTGATAAATGATTGGATATTAGAGGATAGGGGGCAGGGGCAAAGTTTTTGTAAGGCAGGAGAGAGGAGGAAGGAGGAGAATCAAGATGGTGACAGGGAAGGATGACCCAGATCCTGGTGTCTTAAATTGCCAAGGTAGTTGTGATAGATTTCTGTAGGCAAATTTATCTCATCTAGGTGGACGGTTTATATCCTTATCAATTGACTGTAAGTTCACTATGTGATTGTATTATGGATTGAGAATTTAACATGTAAATCTAATTGCTAAATTACAAGTTTCTGGTACTTTGATTTCACCAGGCTAAAGAGGACAGCGTGTGAAAGAAATGGCTGAGAGGCAGTTGGAGCCTGTAGATTTGGTTCTGTCGCCTGCCTGGAGTGAGAATGCACAAAGGCTCGCAGAACAAGATGTGTGTGTGTGTGTGTGTGTGTGTGTGTGTGTGTGTGCACCAGGAGTGGTAACTACTGCCTAGGGGATCGAGAGGAGAGTGTGGCTAAAGGGGAGACAGTTAGGAGAGAGCAGCTTGCTGACAGAATGGCAGAGCTGCAGCTGAAGTGAGCAGATCCGGCTTGTGGGAACTGATAGAAAATGTTGATTTCTTAATTTTTTACCACAACAAGGGTTGCTGTCTATTTGCTTGTTCCCTGCTTTCTTATAGAACTCAGGGCCACTAGATGAGGCATAGGACCACCTGTGGCTGGATTCTACACCACTAATCACTAATTAGGGAAAGGTCCTATAGGCTTGTCTATAGCTTGCCTTTTAGGCATTTTCTCAACTCAAGTTCTCTCTTCTCAGTTGACTTTAGCTTGTCTCAAGTAGAAGAAAAATTATCCAGTACAACACTGCTATTTGCATAAGCTTTGTTATATACCATCTCCTTTAAGTTAACTCTAAGGTAAAATCACCTAATATACTAATCTTGCAGAAGAGCATGACTGTGCTCAAATGTGCCCTATGAGTCTATCAGTCCCTCAAGACTGCACATTCCCTTTTAATCTCAGCATTTGTTTAGCAAATATGACATACTTAACCAAGTAACACAATTGAATATGCAGATGGTATGAGCTTATTCTAAGGTTCTCAACCATTTTAATGCTGGCATACTGCTATTTTAATTGTTAGAAGTGGAATTATGCTTGTGTGGCTATCTTCTTTTGGGTTAGTTGAAATTAGATTACTTTTTTGCATTTTGAAGGGCATAGTTTCCCTACAAAAGCTTATACTCAACACAATTGGAAAATCTGGATGAAATAGACAATTTTCTAGACAGATATCAGGTACCAAAGGTAAATGGGGATCAGATAAACCATATAAGTAGTCCCATATCTTCTAAAGAAATAGAAGCAGTTATTAAAAGTCTCCCAACCAAAAAATGCCCAAGACCAGATGGGTTTAGTGCAGAATTCTATCAGACATTCATAGAAGGCTTAATACCAATACTGTCCAAAATATTACATGAAATAGAAACAGAAGAACACTACTCAATTCCTTCTATGAAGTTACAATTAAACTTATACGTATACCACACAAAGACTCAACAAAGAAAGAAATTTCCCCTATGAATATTGATGCAAAACTACTCAATAAAATTCTCACAACTAAATCCAAGAATACATCAAAACAATCACCCATCATGATCAAGTAGGCTTCATCCCAGAGATGCAGGGATGGTTCAATAAAACCCACGTGATCATCTCATTAGATTTATTAGATGCTGAGAAAGTATTTGACAAAATTCAACATTCCTTCATGTTAAAAGTCTTGGAAAGATCAGGAATTTAAGGCCCATACCTAAATAGAGTAAAAGCAAACTAGTAGCCATCAAACTAAATGGAGAGAAACTGGAAGCAATCCTACTAAAACCAGGGACTAGATACGGCTGCCCACTCTCTCCCTACCTATTCAATATAGTATTTGAAGTCCTAGACAGAGCAATCAGACAACAAAAGGAGGTCAAAGGAATACAAATTTGAAAGGAAGAAGTCACAATATCACTATTTGCAGATGACATGATAGTATCCTTAAATGACCCCAATATTTTGCCAGAGAACTACTAAGCCTGATAAACAACTTAGGCAAAGTGACTGGATATAAAATTAACTCAAGAGTGAGGGGGGAGAGAGAGAGAGAGAGAGAGAGAGAGAGAGAGAGAGAGAGAGAGAGAGAGAGAGAGAAGCATGGAGGTGGATATTGAGATTTCTCTCTACACATTTATAGGTTGTTATGACTATTTGTAAGCGACAGATGTGTACAGGATTTTGTGTGTCTAGATGAGCAAACTATATCTTATCTAGGTGGGCAATTATATCTTATCAATTAGATCGGAGGTTATTGTGTTGTGTGTTCTTTCATGTGGTGATTTAATGAGTTCAAGAGAGTGTGTGGTGGAAGGACACACTTGCCTCTATGGACTTGGGATATGTATGTTTTGCATGGTGCCAACCTGCCTTGGGACCTAAATGGATAGAGAGATTGTTGCCAGGCTCAGAGAGTAGCCATCAGCAGTGGATATGGGATGGAGCCTAGCAGGTAAGACGCTTTTTTAACTGGGATGAAGATATCCCACAGATGCAATGTGTCCCTATGGTGCTGGCACTAGTGCAGGGTAAAAGAAACTTATTTTTTTTTAATTTTACCACTCATAAAAGGTGATGAACCAATGTGTTGGGTAAGAATCAACTAGTAAGTTGTAAGATTGTTAGCCTAATAGTTAGAAAGTTTTATTTTCTAAGTAGGAAGGTCCAGTGCCATGTTGAGTCACACGATGGCCCAAGTGCTGGAACCTTAACCAAAGAAACACAAACAAGCTTACAGTCTGTAGGGCCCCTGCTGTGATAAGACTGGCAGTTCAAGGAGTTAGAGATTCAAAGCTGTTTGCTTCTTTAATATAAGTTGCTTAGAAAGTCTTACAGGATACTCATATTCTTTCTAACGTGGGCTCCATGAAAATTTTGGGTTAAAATCCTAGTTAGACAAGCTGCCTGTTTCTTAATGACAGGTATTATTGGAAGGTGATTAAGTTTGTTATTAGAAGAAGAGAGTACAGAGTTTACCTGAATCAGGTGGGGATTTTCATCCACGGTTCAGAACTTAGGTAAGGAAAATTAGTCACTGACTCCAAGTAGAGAGTTGTGATATTTACAAGCTAATAAGGTTATTAAAAATAGAAATCTGTATACTAGGTAGACATACATTATGGAAGTTATTAATAGATAATAATCTGAGGCTCCAGGTAGAGAGCTTGACAGATTGATGTACTTTGGGCTAAAGTCCTGGTTTGTTAAGCTACTTACTTCTTATTGGTATTAGAACTGATAGAAAGTGTTTAATTATCCTGCTAAAGGCCATATGACTCGATGATGCCAGTTAGCAAGGGTTCGTGGTTACTTTTGATATTTACCACAACAGGAAGCTCAGTTCTCTTAATGTGGGCTCCATAGGAATTTTGGGTTAATTTCCTGAGGTGACAGATTAGAAAGGCCTAATCAGGCTCATACACTATTGTTTAGCTTACTTCTTCTATTAAAATTGTTTAATCTTCATAATGGGTGTGACTTTGAGTTTTATGGTTATATTATTCCTCTGGGAGAAAGTGCAAGATGTAAGCTTTTCTGATTACAGACTAAGGAACACAGTATTTGGGGAGAAAGGTTTTGTCTTTGTGTTTTTAAAAGGCGTGATTAGACTCTGGACACCTTCCAGACTCATATGGGTCAGATTTGATAGAGGTAGACTGCCTGAAGAACTAAATTAAAAGAATCAAACAAAAAGTTATCTCAATTCTAAACTTTTGTCTTGATTATGTTTTGCAGAATGTTTGTTTGGATTCCTGATCTCAAGGACTTTCAGCTGAGTTCAGTCAAGACAGACACAATAGGCTACAACATTCTCTCTATTTTCCCTACCCCTTACCCCGCCCCCCATGCACAAGGATATCTCAGCACTCATGTACAGCTTGAAGAAGTTAATTGCCCCAATTCCCTGGATTTTGGGGGGGGGGTGGATGAAGGTGGTTATCCTAAGGTTGCTTTTATGAGAAATTTAGAAATGGTCATAATTTAACAGGGAGGAATTAGCTAAATTGATTTGTACAGCCATAATCTCATTTGATAATTAAGCTAAAATCATACTTTGGTATAGAACTTATTTTTTAAAAAATGTTAAATGTACAAGGTTTGGACCCAGTCCTTCTGTTGATACCATTACAAAATTCTAGTTGATTAAGCATAAGAATTAAGGGCCAAATAACAAATTCATGGCTCCTAGTTCACCAATACAGTGTTTTTAAAAATTCTTATCAGAAATAGCTGGGACTAGTTAAGGGACAACAGTCTAGGTTACCTTATATAGATAGATGGCTTTCAAAATGTCAGCAATCCACAAAATATGACATTTAAAGTTATTTACTTCATGTTGAGACATATCTGCTCCTAACAGTTCCCCTTTGGTGGATTTAATGAAGAAATTGAGCATCTTCACTTCCAGGTAATACTTTATGGCTAGGCAGCCATTGGGCAGAAACTGTCCATTTGATCTACCAACTAATACTGTCCAAAAAGGAACACATTTTGTAGAATAGTTGACTGATAATCTTTGCCAAGTCAGAATTATTAACCCTTCAAGATTTCTACCTTTCAAGAGTCTGTCAGTTGATTTTGGGTCAGAAGGCTGAAGAGTTGCGCTCACATGTTGCTAACAGAGGACTGTGTACTAGTGGAGATTTGTCTCTACAACCCCTCAGTTCTAGAATTCAGGTTAGGCTTTCTATGTTTATAGATATTTGGTCATTCTCACATTTCTACTGGGGTTGAAGACTGATTATAGTCTCATAGCCTACTTATGCTATTTAACTTTGAAAATATATATTTAATTAGATAGTTATTAGATAGTATATAAGCTAGCCAGGACATAACATATATTTTAAGCCTTTCTTAGGCTGGAATGGATAACTAAGTGTTCTGGTTAACTGATAAAATGTTGGACTGGGTGTTAGGCATATTTTATGCTTTTAAATTATAAAATGATAATACTGCTCAGCTTATGTTTGAGAGAAAAGTTGTTTTTTGTTTGTTTGTTTTAGACAGAAAGAGTGAAATGTAGGTTGATGACATTATGCAGGTGAAGGCAGGTACAGGATAGAATAAGACCTATCATTGGATGACAAGGAAGGATGGGCAGGAGAAAAGTTTTGGAGGAGGAGGAGGAGACTGGAGCAAGAGGAGAGAGAAAGCAGCCAAGAGAACATGGAGGTGGATGCTAAGATTTCTCTCTTGTTGTTATGACTATTCTTAAGGAATGAATGTGTACTGGACTTTGTGTGTCTAGATGAGTGAATCATATCCTATCTAGGTGGACAATTATATCTTATCAATGAAATCAGAAATATAAAGTAAAATTAAATCAAAAATATCAGTAACCTTCCTCTACTCAAAGGATAAGCAGGCTGAGAAAGAAATTATGGAAATGACACCATTCACAATAGTCACAAATAATATAAAATACCTGTGGGTGACTCTAACCAAGCAAGTGAAATATCTGTATGACAAATATTTCAAGTCTTTGAAGAAAGAAATTGCAGAAGATATCAGAAGACAGAAAGATCTTCCACACTCATGGATTGGTAGGATTACTATAGTAAAAATGGCCATTTTAACAAAAGTAACAGATTCAATGCAATCCCTATCAAAATTCTGACTCAATTCTTCATAGAGTTAGAAAGATCAATTTGCAAATTCATTTGGAATAGCAAAACACTTAGGATAGTGAAAACTATTCTCAACACTAAAAGAACTTCTTGGGGAATCACCATCCCTGACCTCTAGCTGTATTACAGAGCAATCATGATAAAACCTGTATAGTATTGGTAAAGAGACAGACAGGTAGATCAATGGAATAGAATTGAAGGCCTGGAAATGAACCCACACACCTATGGTCACTTGATCTTTGACAAAGAAGGTAAAAACATCCAGTGGAGAAAAGATAGCATTTTCAACAAATAGTGCTGGTTCAACTGTTGGTCAGCATGTAGAGGAATGCAGATTGATCTATCCTTATGACCCTATCCAAAATTCAAGTCCAAGTGGATCAAGGACCTCCACATCAAACCAGATACACTCAAACTAACAGAAGAAAAATCAAGGAAGAGCCTCGAAGACATGGGCACTGGGGAAATTTTTCTGAACAAAATACCAATGGTTTATGCTCTAAGATCAAAAATTGACAAATTGGAATTCATAAAATTGCAAAGCTTCTGTAAGGTAAAGGACACTGTCATCAGGACAAAACGGCAACCAACAGATTGCTGATCCTACATCTGATTGAGCACTCATATCCAATAGATACAAAGAACTCATGAAATTAGACTCCAGAGAATCAAATAACCCTATTAAAATGGGGGTACATAGCTAAACAAAGAATTCTCAACTGAGGAATATCAAATGAATGAAAAGCACCTAAAGAAATGTCCAACGTCCTTAGTCGTCAGGGAAATACAAATCAAAACAACCCCGAGATTCTGCCTCAAACCAACTAGAAGGACTAAGATAAAAATCTCAGAGGACAACATATGGTGGCAAGTATGTGGAGAAAGAGGAACACTTCTCCATTGTTGGTAGGATTGCAAACTGATACAACCACTCTGGAAATGGGTCTGGAAGTTCCTCAGAAAACTGGACATAGTACTACCTGAAGACCCAGCTATACCACTCCTGGGCATATACCCAAAAGATGCTCCAACATATAACAAGGACACATGCTCCACTATGTTCTTAGCAGCCTTATATTTATAACAGCCAGAACCCAGAAAGAACCCAATGTCTCGCAACAGAGGAATGGATACAGAAAATGTGATACATTTACACAATGGAGTACTACCCAGCTATTAAAAGCAATGACTTCATGAAAGTCATAGGGAAATGGATGTAAATAGAAAATATCATCCTTAATGCAATAACCCAATCACAAAAAATACACACATGGTATGCACTCACTGATAAGTGGATAGTAGCCCCAAAGCTCGGATTACCCAAAATAAAATTTATAGACCACATTAAGCTCTAGAAGAAGGAAGACCAAAGTGTGGATGCTTCAGTCCATTTAGCAGGGGGAACAAAAATATTTATGAGAGGAAACATGGAGACAAAGTTTGGAGCAGAAACTGAAGAAAAGGCCATCCAGAGAGTAGGTCAATCCCATATACAGCCATCAAAGCCAGACAATAGTGCTGATGCCAAGAGGTGCAAGGTGACAGGAGCCTGATAGAGCTGTCGCCTGAGAGGCTCTGCCAGAGCCTGACAAACACAGAGCTGGATGCTCACAGCCAACCATTAAGCTGAAAATGAGGACCTCAATGTAGGTGTTAGAGAAAGAGTTGAAGGAGCTGAAGGGGTTTGCCCCCCCCCATAAGAATAACAATACCAACCAACCAGAGCTCCCTGGGACTAAACCACTAACCAAAGGGTACACATGGACAGACCCATGGCTCCAGCTGCATTTATCAGAAGATGGCCATGTTGGGCATCAATGGGAGGAGAAACCCTTAGTCGGCCAAGGCTGGACGCCCCAGTGTAGGGGAATGTTAGGGCGGGGAGTGGAGAATGGGTAGGTGAGTGGGTGGGGGAACACCCTCATAGATGCAGAGGGAGGTGATGGGATTGGGGCTTTATGGATGGGAAACTGGGGAAAGGGGATAACATTTGAAATGTAAATAAAAAATCTATTTTTTTTAAAAAAAAAGGAAAGAAAGTAGCCTAAGCAAGGTATGGGGAGCAAGCCAGTAAGCAGCATAACATCCATAGCCGCTGAATCACCTCATCCCTCCAGGTTTCTGCCCTGTGTGGGTTCCTCTCCTGGCTTCCTTCAGTGATGAACAGTGCTGTGGTAGTGCAAGCCAAATTACCCCGCCCCCCGCAAAAAACAAACAAACAAACAAACAAACAAACAAACCAAAAACCAAACCAAACCAAAACAAAAAAAAACCCAAAGAAAACAGTAAATCCAATTCTAAGATATCTGATGGCATCTTCTGGCCTTCATAAACACTGCATACACATGAAACACAGGCATGTAGGCAAATCGCCCATGAACATAAAATAATACCTTAAAAGCGAATGTCTCCATGAACTAAATATTGAGCCTACATCAAAGAGATATTTAAAGTTAACTTCATTGCTTATTTCATGTGGTATTTTTATCCCCAAGTTGCAGGGACTAAAAGACCACCCAGGAGCCAATTACAATGCAAACACACAAGGTCTTTTATTAGGAGCTCTCAAGCAAGGTCTCTCATCATTCTGTCCCAGGAGGTCAGAGTAAGAGCCCTAAGTCTAAGGGTATAGGGTATTTATTGTACTTACAGCAAGCTTAGGGAATTTCTATACAGGCCAGCAAGTTATTATTTTAAAAACCGCACTCCTAGTATAATCTGCAGGAATCAGACATGTTCAAAACCACCTGACAAACAGGATGGTCTCTTTATCTATTCTCTGCAGGATATCTTAAGTAACCTCCATGCACCTCCACTCTGCTGTTATAGTCTGACTGGCTGTTGCTGGGTTGGGGGTTTGTCATAGAATGATTACTCAGGTTAACTTTGTGATTTTCTTCCCAGAATTGGAGTTTAGACCCTGGATTCACACAAAATGGAGTTTCTTCAAAAACGGAGATGGTTAGGCTTTACAAGTACTATAGACCAAAGCTAGGATTTTATGAAATGCAAACAGTATTGCTTTAGTACTGCTGCTGCTGCTGTTACTACTACTATTACCTTATTATTATTTTTCATTTTGTCTAAAATAAAAATTAAACCTTTTTAGATTATTGGAAAACTAATACAAACTTCTGTCAGGTTCAAACTCTTGAGGTTAGATCAGCATTCCTAAAAGAACGTGTGAAACTGGTTCCCCTCTGTTAAAGGAAGCATTTCCTTATCTTTGGCAGAAGGGACAAGTGGCTATATGTACTGTTCACTGGCATACCAAAGCACATGCAGGTCTTCTTACTACCATAAGCTCCTGTTACCTATTTTGGAGTTCCACCTGACATTCTGGCTTTTCCCACACTGTCCCTTACTCTCACTCTCTCCAGCTCATGGGCTTCCTTCTCCCCAGCTAACCATTCTTCCTCTAACCCTGCTCTGTTGGCTATGTTTGCTCTCTGTCTTCCTCTCTCAGTCCTCTTTTTATGCCCTCCTTTGGTCCCCACCTTTAGTCCTCTCTTTGTCTTCTCTCACTATCTCCCACTTTCTTATCATGGCCAAGTCCAGTCTGCTGGCCATGTTCAGTCTAGTTTCTCTCTCTGCTTTAGACCCAGATGGCTCTTATACTATGTCTTACATCTACAACAGAACCTTCTGCTTAACCATACTTTGGGACAGTCATGTTGTCTGGAGCTAAGATTGTCCATTATACAATGTCAACGTTCCTTTATCACTTCTAGTCCATAAAATTCTGAACAAATATTTGCTTAATTTTCTGAGATTTACTTATAGTTAAGTAGTTAAATGCCACTTGGGAAACAAAGATTGGGGATAAATGAGATGATGTTTTAAAAAAGAGATCCTAGGGCTGGAGATGGCTCAGGGGTTCAGAACACTGATAGCTCTTCCAGGGGTCATGAGTTCAATTCCCAGCGACCACATAGTAGTCTACAACCATCTGTAATGAGATCAAATACCTTCTTCTGGTGTGTCTGAAGACAGATACAGTATATAAATCTTAAAAAAGAGGTCATTTTGAATTGTGAAAGTCTGTTGAAACTTCATATATCAAAAACAAGCAAACAAACAAACAAAAAAACCCAACAAAAATCCGAACCAAAAACTCTTTTTGAGAAATTTTCCTACCAAGTTAAGTGAATATTTTCCAATCACATCATTTAAGTTCAAACATTAAACATAAATCAACTTACAAACTCAACATAATCCAATAGCTATCAAATTTTAACATGCCTTCATTATGTTCTTGAGGTAAATCACTCATGTTCCTGTTTGGTGATAGAATAATGTAAGGAATGTTTATCTGTTCATTTTATATATCTAAAATTTAATTCATCACTTAGAATGCTGTTTTAAATGAAATTTTTAATTAAGAATTTCATATGGAAGCACAATATTTATATAATTTCTGTGTTTCCAACTACCCCCTCCAATTCCTTCAGTGTACCTCCATAGTCTGAAGTTCAAGATTTGTTTTAATACTTTTATTGTTACACATACACACAGTATATATATGTGTGTGTGTGTGTGTGTGTGTGTGTGTGTGTGTGTGTGTGTGTGTGTGTCTGTGACCTACAAAGTCCATTAAATGTTGCTTTTAAGTATACACATTCAGGCCTAACCACTTGTTATTGGGTAATAATCTATCACAGGGCTTTTTTATAGAGAAGACTGATTCTTCCTTCCTCTTTGACAATTGATGGCCCGAAGCTCTTCACTGAGGAGCAGACATTCAAATCTTTCATTATCTGCACTGGCATGTTGACTTGTATTGTCATTAACTGGATCTTCTTTAGTCAAATGTATGGTTGAGAAAAGGCTCACCTCATGCAAAAGTCAGTGTATGAGGCTGAGTTTTCTGGAGAAACAACAAGGACACTGCGAAGTGTACTGGAGGCTGTTATCACTGAATAATGGCAACAGAGAAAGTGAGATAGCCAGAATCGAGGGCAAGATGACGTATGGCAAAATTCTTGCTTAACCATTCAGTATGTTTCATTTTCTTGCTTGCTTAACACCTCCTCAAATTCTTTCTAAAAAGTGCTGATCTAAAAGTTTTTGAAGGTTCCATATGTGCTACAGTACACGTTGCTCAGCCTTCGAATGAGAAGACTCTCTTCTCCCAAAGACATCATTGATGCTGTCTGAAGCTGCACTGGTAGGATCATTCCTTTATCAGATAGTCCCATTTTTCTCACACAGGCTATGTATTCCAGCCTCACTCTCTGATTAATACTCTGACCATGACAGATCTCTGTAGGATTTTCATCATCCCCAAATTCACAGTGGGCCAGCATTATCTCTCTTCTTCCATGAAATTCTGGTCACCTTGGTCTCCATTTGCTTAGCTTAAGATGCTCCTGTCTGTTCATGGGTATAACACTCTGAGATAATGAGAGAAAACTTTGGTTATTTATAACTTAATAAACAGCAGAATATCTGGCACACTTTAGATATCCCTAAAGATATTTATTAAAAAGTGGATTCATCACAGAATGGGGAAATCATTGCAAAATTCTCCCTGTCTATTAGAGCATGATTTTTATGCTTATTTTGAATGAATTTAGAATGCATTTCCTTATCACTACTTTATTGTATCTCATCAGCCCCTGTTATAGGGAGTTTAATGAGCCAATGAAACACAGGGACAAAATGGTTCTGTGAGTAATATAACTGTCTGTTGTACAAATTTGTGAAAATGATGGTTATAAAATGCCCATGAGTTTTCTCATTTTGTTGTGCCTAATCAGAACTCTAAAATTCTGCCCAAGTATTAGTAGGAGGCCACAAATGCATGTGCCTTTGTTGTTCTCTGACATATGTCACTTTTATGTGTTCCCTTAGGGTTGTTGAATCCAAGAGTTCTGACTATTTCCGTAGCCCCTGGACACATCTTCCCCCTTTGACTGGCATCCCAGATTCTGGGAGGCACCACCACCATCACCGGTGAGTATTACAAACATCATTTGTGCTTCAAATATAACTTGCTGGTTTTAGGTTATGTGTGGGAAAATACTTACTTTTGTCTTTCACTATTTGAAGATTTGGTACAATGCATGCTGCTTGTTTACAAAGTTATATGACTTTTATTTCAGTGCTTTACAATATTTGAAATAAATAACTCATCTGGAAACAAGCTTTATTTATCTCTTCCAATAATTCAGGCATTAGTGTTGCAGACTCAGGCCAGAAAACAAATCCATGTGGCTGACATTGTGTCACTGCTTCCCTGGACGAGATACAGCTGAATTTCCTGTGTGATTGTGTTTTGACAGTGGAGACATTTCTGTTTATCCTTCAGAGCACCCTTTCTATATGGAAACCACATGCATCTTTCCCCAATGGGCAAAGCAGTAAATGGTTAAGTCCTAATGATTCCAAAAGTATCTGTTAGTCTTACAAAATTTACGAACTTTCTGATACAATGTTTATTATCTAGTTTGTCACACATTTGAACACCACAGGAAGATTGCACACTCTGTGAGAGGCAGCCACAGCTTTAGCAATGGCTCATCCTGTCTAAGGATGAATTCTCTTACCCTTCTCCACTGTGATCAACAATTTTAGCTATCCACAAGTGAACTGGAGTGAAGGCTTTTTAAATACATATGTTTGTACATTTAACTTAATACAACAACCTTCTATGGAAAGTTATGAAGTTAACATTCTTATAATAACTTCAAACTCAGTTCTCAGAGATTAAATGTATGACAAAGCCTGCATTTTTCAGGAAAAAAAGATCTCATCAGATCAGATCATCCCTTTCATATATCAACAATGACCATCTTTTTTCAAACAAAATAAAATCTTTGCTTAGATCTCTAGAGATTAAAGGCAGGGGTAATCACTTGGACAGGATTTCACAAAACAAAACAAAATGTCATAGAGAATTTATGTGCTGGAGCAGGATTACTGCATATTTTGGAGCCAAAGAGATCTAAGATTCAAAGTTACCTCTGGCCTTGTTTCTGGCAACATCTTTACGAAACCTCTTAAGGCTAGCACATGGGGGAGAGGAATCTGACAGGCCCCAGTAAGTTTAAGTAACAAAAGCAGAAACTATTCGCAGGGTATTTCTGGTTTCATTTCTCCATGAGAATAATGCAAATACATCATTATAGTACCCTATTACATAGGGTGGCCCGTGTGATGTGAAAGGCATCTTGAAATTTTAGAAACCAGGTTAAAAAAAATCACCATTTTTTTCCTAACTAGAGAGAATATTCCAGCAAATTCTCTATCTTAAACATGGAATTACTTTCAATAGAAAGTAAGCAAAAATATGTCTTCTAATTAAGTTTTATTTATCTGAGTAGCATGTAAGAGAAGGTGGCTATGGATTTTGCTGGAAATCTCACTAGAACAGGGTTTTCTGAGACATATGGAAGGATTATATCACTAAAGACCCAAGCTTCACACAGTTGGTAATTAGTTAGGAAAAGAATTCCATATAGCCAGAGTACATATTCTTATTAAGCTTATGGTATCCTGTGAAAATTTTATTCCCTGGCTCTACCCTCTACAACAAAGTTCAAAACCGTTAAAGGATTTCACATCCTGCCTGTGCCCATGGATAAGAGCCTACTCTTGATCCCATCCTCACATGGTCTTGGAGTCTTCTTCCAGGAAACTGTGATAGCAGGTTTCACTGAGTTTAATTATATGATAATCTCCAAAGTCAATATTGTCACATATGATCGAAAATTGACATAAAACTTCCATTCCTTCCTTGCTGTTGTAGTGTGCTGAGTTTGTGTAAGGTCATGGCCTCTGAAGTCCAGTCATATGACCCTAAGCAACCACTAAACTCCACATTTGTGTTTCTGATTCTATTACCCTTACTGGTTTTGATGAGTTCATCATGTTCATATGTACAGAGCGCCAGGGTCTGAACTGACTGCAGTGCTGTCATTAGCTGAAATGCATAGGATGATATTTGGTGCTGGAAACATCATTCCCTCTACGGTTCTGAAAAATAAGTTTCTAATAGAAACTCAAAATGAAGGAAAAGAAGAGAACACCTGTTTTACGACTAATACTATAGATTAGAAAGTGGACTTGACCCAATAACCGAAGCAGGGTTTCTTCATGATTTTGCACCTGTGAATCTAGTCAGAGACATTGCCGCTGGAAAACCCCAGGCACTGTTTGTCCCCAGGTCTCTTACATTGGAATAGACTCACATGGAAGACTACCACAGAATGGTAAGCAGGTCTGAGTAAAAACAGATTTGTTTTTATGCATGTGCACATGTGTTGTTGTTCGTGACCTGACATTCTCAATACTCACATTCCTCAGTGAAGGACTGACTGTATCTCCTGCCAATGATGTTTGACAGGAAAGAGGCTGGAAAGAGGACATGCTGGATTCCATTACCCAGGTGAATGCACATGCCTGGATTTTATCTGACAGCCCTTCTCATGTGATCCTCATCATCCCTGTGGTTGGTCTGGATGCCTGTCTCAGCTGGCTTTCTTGCCAATGAATAGGACACTGTTTTAAATGTTTCCCATCCAAAAAAAATAACAATCTGAGAAACAAAAACCCCCTCATAAAGGGGGAATAGATAAGTAGTTTTAATACAAATAATAAAAATATAATTTGGAGGAGCAAATTGGGTGGGCATGTCTGTATGTATTTTTCTGTGTGTGTGTATGGTGTCTGTGTATATCTGTGTGTGTGTGTCTGTCTGTGTGGTGTTTATGTGTATATATATAATATATATGTGTGTATATGTATATATATATGTATATAAATATGTAGATATATATATATATATCTGTGGCGTGTGTATGTGTTTGTGTGTGGTGTGTTTGTATGTATATGGTGTCTGTGTGTATCTCTGTGTGTGTCTGTCTGTCTGTGTTTATGTGTGCCTCTCTCTCTCTCCTCTCTCCCTCTCTCTCTCTCTCTCTCTCTCTCTCTCTCTGTGTGTGTGTATGTGTGGTATGTGGTGTGTGTTTGTGTGTGTATGGTGTCTATGTGTGTCTATGTGTGTGAATCTGTGTGTGTGTTGGGATCTATTTTAGGACCTCATGCAGGCTAAGCATATATTTTTGCAAGGCAATGGTAAAAAGGCAGCTTTTTATTTCCCTGAAAGTACTTGTAGGAACTGGTTTTAAAACTTCTATGAGGGAATAAATCAGGCAACTTGAATACACACATAATCTAGAAAAAAATGGGCAAGATAAAGTATGACCACTGATCATTTTTTTGTAACTCTTACTGGGCATTCAAGCTTGCATGGAAGGTAGAAGTTACCTTCTCTTTTTAAGCTTAATTTCCTTTAGGGGGAGAAATGATTCGATTCTGCTAATGGTTTAGCAAATAAAACTTAGTGATATTTCTTGCAAAATATATATGACAACACATGAAAAACTATGTGAAGGGTTTTAAGAGTGAAAACACAAGCAAAACCGGAATATAAACCCAAGTAGAGAGAAAATACTCAGACATAAAAAGGACAGTCCCATTCTTTTCACAATACTTCCTAGTCTTTTAAGATGAGGGCATGGCTCTCTCAGGAAAACTACCCAATGGATGTGGAGCTAAATGATCCTTGCCACTTAGTTGCTAGTTTCTGATATTAATAGTTTTACAATTTATTCATTTTTTAATGTATGTGCCTCCTTGTTCCTGTGTATACCATGTGCTTTCAAGTGCTCAAGGAGTCCAGACGGGGGCACCTGATTCCATGGAGCAGGAGTGACAGGGAGCTGTTATGAAGTTGCCAGGAGCTATTCAGTCAACTGAGAACTAGCCCTAAACCTCTGCAAGAGCAATAGCTAAAACCAGGGCTCTTAACTAGCAAGCTCCAGCCTCTGCAATGTGCTTTAAAGTTCAGTGTTTAGTGGAGATGGGAATGGAGGTGACTTTTACTGTGTGTCCATGCATGGGCATCATATTGTAACATCAAAATTCTAGGCAGCACAACCATCACAGAAACAATGGACTCGTTTTGGTATGCTATATTTTGCTGTGAGTTTCTAACACCTTTTGAATTTTGTAATGGTTGAATTTATGAACCCATCTTTGGCCCGTTTCTTTTCAGTATTTGAGTAAAATTCCTGTGGAATTTAATTATGACTGAATTTCCTGCCAACCAAATTAGAATATACCAATTTCCTTTGCTTAATAGTAAATATTCTACTAACTTAAACTAAGATTGTTTTGCTCTAGCCAATCTAACAGAAAAGGACCAATAGAATACAGATGAGTCACAATCCATGATCAATACAGAGAAAATCAATTGTGTTGATTTATTTAGGCATTGCAGTTATTCATTTTTTCAAGAAATGTACTTTCTGAATATAATTGCTAATGCTGTACATTGAGTTCTACTCATCATTCATATAAAAGGTTAATATTGCAAGAATAAAAATAACAGAGACTATTTCAGAAACATTCTTATCAAGCTGACCAATGACGAAATGCATTCAGCGTTCAGAACTAACTGTCTTGTATTCCTTTTACACTGATAGAAAGAAGAGGTCTTAAAATCTCCAAGGCCTTGGATCTTAAGTGTCCAAATATTGACAACATCAGTTCTCTTTTGTTCAGTTCTTATGTGAAGATGTCAATGCGTTCTGGTGCCTCATTTTTCCATACTCTGGGTACAGCCTAAGATCGGGACAGACGGTTGCTCTTCTGATTCATGTGTGCCCAGTTTGTGCTCTAGCACTCAGGGTTAGAGGATGGTGGGAATGCTAAAGCCTAGAGGTGGTGGTCTACTTGGTTAAAACTCAATTGCAGAGTTGAGTCTTATTCTGGCTGAGTGAAGACCTGCATTAGGTCAGAGCCTGAAGGACGTAAGGGACTTGAAGTATTGTCTCAACTTACTAAACAGCATGTCTCTGAAATGGTCTCCCACAAGAAAGTAGAAGATGGGGTTGACGGCACTGTTCAGAAAGGCCAGAGGTCTGGTCAGGATGTATAAGCATTTGATGGCCTTCTGGGAACATCCCTGTGGCCAGCTATCCAAGCGTGAGGCAATCCTCACATTGCGCATGACATGGTAAGGTGTAAAGAGTACAGAGAAGATCACCACTGCCAGGACCACCAGGCGCAGAGGTTTGTTCAGCGGTAGCACAGTTGCCTGCTGCTGACTCCTCTTCTTTAGGAAGACTACCATTTTGTAGTAGAAGAAGCACATCACAGACAGGGGAATGAGGAAGCCCAGCAGAGTCAGGCACAGGCTGTAAATGAGACTGTATTTAGGGTTTCCAGAACTTGCATAGTCGACACAGCTGTCGCCCTTTTCTATTGGGGTGGAAGTAATGAACGTGAGCATAGGTAGAACTTCTAAGGTCACTAAGACCCAGACAGCCAGGGAGATTAAAATGGCAAATTCCTTCTTTTGTAGAATGTGTTCTCGGAAAGGGAACTTCATGAGCATATATCGGTCTATGCTAATGAAAGTGAGGAAAAGGATGCTGGTGTAGAGGTTGGCATGAAGCACATAACGGTTGCTTATGCAGAGAACATCTCCATAGGTCCAGTTCCCAGTGGCGTAACTCCTTATCAGCATGGGAAGTGTGCACAGGAAAGCAAGGTCAGAGATGGAGAGGTTGAAGAGATAGACGTTGCTACTGTTCCAGTTCTTCATGCAGAAGAGGTAGCCGAACACCACGGTGAAATTGCCAAGCATTCCAAAAATAAACTCGATCCCATAAGATGCAGAGAGGTAGTACTTTTTCAAAATATTCTCTAAGGCCAGCCAATTTTCACAAGACAAATTCTGCGCCTAAGGTAAAATGGGGAATAGAAGATCAAACATTAGATTGTAAACAAGAACACAATCTTATAGTAAACAACCACTGAAAACCTAAAACTTAACTGGGGAGAATTGGTAAAGAATGTTCTTATTAGTCATGCATGGTGGCATGTGCCTTTAATACCAGGGCTGAGTAACCAGAGGCAAGCAGACCTAGCCTATATAGAGAATTTCAGACAAGCTAGGGCAATATACTGAGACCCTCTCTCGAAAAATGAACATTTTATACACATTACTACATTGAATGGACATACCCACACTATATAGGCATGTGGATACATTATTTCAACAAGACTTCATTGATATCTTCATATTGTGTTCTTGTAGCTAGTCGTGCCAGCACTGAGTAAAGCAAGTGACTAATGTGAGGCCATGAATGATTTCCTGAGACGAATCAGGAAAAAAATATACAGGACACCATATTATGAATGTGAATAAAAGCAAGTTATAATTGAAACATTAGAAGTGGAGAAGTGACTCCTGCAGTTTGTTCTCTGAATTCCACACCTGCATCTCCCCATATGTACAGCACACATGCTTGTACAGCACTTGCATGCACACACACACACACACACACACGCACACAAAAGTAAATACATAAATGATAATGAACAAATGAATGAATGAATGAATGAATCAATGAATGTAATACAAATGGGAGAGAGTTTTGAGATGGAGTATTGTGACTACCTGGCTAGGGAATAAGGAAAGACACATATCTCTACCTGAAGAAAACTGGTGTTCAAATACAGGACAAACATGGCCCAAAGCTCAGTGTAGAATCAAGAAGAAAGCTTAATAATCAGGAAAGAGGTGGGGGAAAGTGGTAAAATAGAGAGAAGATGCTAATTGACCTTTATATCTTCAGGGCCAACAACAGATCCCTACAAATTCTGATGAGTTAAACTGACTTGAACTCTAACTTAGGAAAGGATGTAAGGTTGTTGAATACAATAGATGTTTTGAATAACTTTTACTTGGTTGTATACAGTTAAAGATTTTTTTTTATTTTACTAAATGTAGATCATGTCACAGCACTTTAAAATATAATGTCTTCAAATTTAAAACAAGACTGAAAACCTTAGGAGTAATATTTTGAACACCATGTTTTCAATGCAAAGAGTGTAACCAGATGTGCTCACCAGAACACACAAAGTATGCACGAGTAGATTCATTTGAGAAATGATTTCACCGAAGTGTAGAAACTTCAGTATCTTAATTGCTGCTGCTACAGCAATATAACCTATAGTAGTTAATCTAGAAATAGTAGAACAATTTTTCTTTGTTACACAGGAAAGTCCAAGACCAAAGCACTCCAGATTCAGTGCCTGGTGAGGAGTCACACTATTCTCTCGGCAGTGACATAGGACACGACAGCTACCTGCAGCCCCTCTTACCAGGGTCCTATCTGATTCATGAGGGTCAAGCCCTCACACAACTTTGACTCAGGTGCTGAAATTTCATATAATTAATTAAGTCTCAGCGTATGAGTTTTGAGAGCATAATATTCACACTTAGCCCTTGATGAGGTCATATATCTAACTGCTCTGGTTCCTTTTCTCTTGTGATAAAATGCTTTGACAAATAGTAACTTAGGGAGAGTTTAGTGTAGTTCACCGTTCCAGGTTACAGTGTATTGTAGCATGGGAGTCACAGTGGTGGGAGCTTGACCCAGCTATCCACATCACATCCCACAGTCAAGAGCAGAGTGGAATAAACGTGTGGGAGCTCGCTTGCTTGTACCCAGCTTGATTCTCATAACTCAGGAGTCTGACTGGGAAGTGACACTGACTACAGCATCACTATATTAAGACAGTCTCCCACAAACATGCCCACAGACCAATTCAATGTGGACAGCCTCTCACTGAGACTCTCTTTGCAAGTGATTCTAAGTCAAGTCACATTGGTCTTTAAAACTAACAGTCACACGGGGTAAGAAAACATTGTGATGAGACACTCAATACTAATGCTGTGATAATGGCCACCAATCTCTGGTAATTGGCTACAATGTAGTTACATACAGTATTTCAAGGACTGGAGTAATCTGAAAACATGGGCTTTTAGTTTGTTTTGTTTTGTTTTGTTTTCTGTTTGTTTGTTTTAATATTAGACACCAGTTATTTCTAAGTGAGAAAGCAAGGTTCAAAACAAAATTTTATAAAGATTTCCTTCTTAAGGTTCAGAGTATTAATTATAGTCAAATAATTGCTTCCCTTATAAGTAAAAGTACCACGACCTATATTTGTGTGAAGGATTTACACAGTCAGTAAGTTTTCTTCGAGGACGATATGTAGAGAATATATGTACTTTTGTTAAATTCAGGCTTTATTGATGTTGACTCTTGCTTTTTTGATAGTGGTTTATTTATGAAGACACATCAGAAATTTGTAGATAGCATCAGTATTTTATTGTTACTGTTGTGAGGTTGGGGTGTGTGTGTGTGTGTGTGTGTGTGTGTGTGTGTAAGTGCATTTATATTCACACATGTGTTCATATATATGGTGGCTGGAGGTAAGCATATATTTCCTCACTCACTACTTGAATCTTTGAGACAAGCTTTCTCTCTGAACTAGGAGCTCACCAGTTGGCTAGAATGACTGTTCAGAAAGCACCAGGGATTCTCTCATCACTGCCTCTTAAACCTTGGGATTTTCCAAGCCCCACACCTCTTTTTAAGTTCAGTTCTGGGCCTGTGCCTCAGGCCTTTATGCTGTCCTGTTAAACACTTCACTGTTTGATTTAGCTTTGCACAAACAGTGCTGGAGAACCAAGCCTTATATTTTCACTGTCAATTCTGCAGTAGAGAATGGCAGAGTTTATTGTATTTCTCAAATTTGTATTTCTATTTTCAGTCTTCTTTCTAGCTACTCCACTCAACTCACCACAACTATTAGACTGCTGTCTTAGCATCTTAGTTCACCAAAAGGGGGATTCTACATTGACTCAATCCAGAGCCACGCTTTCTCAGGCCCCACTGCCTTCTGTAGACAGAGGACTTGCTGAGGTCATATCCCCAGTGTTCTAGCTTTATTTCCAGAACCAATCGTCTCTATCTTGTCTAACAACATTTAAACACCCTTGTCTATTGATCTGAAAATTTAGTCCCAGACATCCCTAGCATCCCAAGTTGCCTTCATCCTCAGGCTTGGTTTCTTGAAAAATGTCTCACCGAGTGCTTTGACATCTGGACCCCATTTTCAGTCTAGCACACTATATTCTTGTCGCTGACCCTAAATTCTTCAAACACCCAGCACACATCACAATCCAATGCTTAGTTTTCATTAGTTTCATTTATTAGCTTACAGTAAACTTGTTAGGAAAGCATCTTTCATTTGCCTTTCATGACAGGGGCAACGCCCTGGCTTTCTTTTCCTCTCTCTGGTTGCTTTCTGCATCTTTGTGGCTTAGGAGTGAGATGCTAAGTTTCTGTTTCATTCTGATTTCCTTTTTCTGTTCTTGTCTTGGGTGATCTTATTCATGTTCAACCGTAATGACTACCTACAAACATCTCCCACATTTCTAACCCATTGCAGAGCTGTCTGGTGAATTCAAGGAGTTTATTATTCTATATTACTGTGGATTGGTTTCTTGCAGGTACATCTGACTTAAAAAAATTCTACTTTATTAACCAACCTTGAAGCACCTTTGTCAATGAAATAAATTTCCATTTATCCAAATGATTACCACAGAAATCTTTACAGTTGGCTGCAATTTAACCTCCATCTAGAACAAACTGCAAAGCCTTGTTGATTTTAATCTCTATGAGTTTCTCATATCTGCCACCTGTTGCTCACTACACCCACTGCAGAAGAGGACAGTTAGAGGTGTCATATTCTCCTCTGTGAAAAAAACTATAGCTCAAAATCAAGGCATGTTGCTCTCCTTTTTTTTTTAACATTTAAAGATTTTAATATATACTTTTGGTTTTTTGTTTTGTTTTGTTTTTTATTAGATATTTTATATATTTACATTTCAAATGTTATCCCTTTTCCTGGTTTCCCCCTCTCATACCCTCTCCTCCTGCTTCTATGAAGATGTTGCCCCTCCCACCCACCCACTTCAATCTCAACACTCTGGCATTCCCTTACACTAGGGAAACGAGCCTTCACATGGCCAAGGGCTTCTCCACCTATTGATGCCAGACCAGGCCATCTTCTGCTACATATGACACTGGAGCTATGGATCCCTCCATGTGTACTCTTTGGTTGGTGGTTTAGTCCCTGGGAACTCTGGTGGGGGAGATCTGGTTGGTTAGTATTGTGGTTCTTACTCTGGAGTTGCAAACCCCTTCAGCTCCTTCAGTCCTTTCTCTAACTCCTCCAATGGGGATCCCATGCCGAGTCTTATCATTAGCTGCAAACATCCACCTCTGTATCAGTAAGGCTCTAGCAGAGACTCTCAGAAAACATCCATATCAGGTCCTTGTCAGCATGCACTTTTTGACATCAGCAATAGTGACAGAATTTGGTAGCTGCATATGACCAGGTGGGGCAGTCTCTGGATTGCCTTTCCTTCAGTCTATGCTCCACTCTTTACTCCCTCGTGTATTTTGTTACCCTTCTAAGAAGGACAGAAGCATCCACATTTTGGTCTACCTTCTTCTTGAGCTTCATATGGTCTGTGGATTGTATCTGAGTATTCTGAGCTTTTGGGCTAATGTCCACTTATCAGTTATGCATACCATATGTGTTCTTTTGTGACTGGGTTACCTCACTCAGGATAATATTTTCTAGTTCCATCCATTTGTCTGCTAATTTCATGAAGTCATTGTTTTTAATAGCTGAGTAGTACTCCATTGTGTAAATGTACCACATTTTCTGTATCCATTCCTCTGTTGAAGAACATCTGGGTTCTTTCCAGCTTTAAGCTATAAATAAGGCTTCTATGAACATAGTGGAGCACGTGTATTTGTTGTGTGTTGGAGCGTAATATGGGTATATGCCTAAGAGTGTTATAACTAGGTCTTTGGGTAGTAGAATGTCCAATTTTCTGAGGAACCTCCAGATCGTTTTCTAGAGTGGTTATACCAGTTTGCAATCCCACCAACAATGGAGGAGTGTTCCTTTTTCTCCAGATCCTTGGCAGCACTTGCTGTAACCTGAGTTTTGGTCTTAGCCATTCTGACTGGTGTGAGGTGGAATCTTAGAGTTGTTTTGATTTCCATTTTCCTGATGAGTAAAGATGTTGAACATTTCTTTAGGTTCTCCTTGGCCATTCGATACTCCTCAGATGAAAACTCTTGTTTAGCTCTGTAGCCCAATTTTAATTAGGGTTATTTGGTTCTCTGGAGTTTAACTTCTTGAACTCTTTGTATGTATTAGATATTAGCCTTCTATCAGATGTAGGCTTGGTAAAGGCCTTTTCCCAATCTGTTAGTTGCCATTTTGTCAACTGGCTGTCAGCATGTAGAAGAATGCAAATTGATCCATTCTTATCTCCTTGTACAAAGCTCAAGGCCAAGTGGATTAAGGACCTCCACATGAAACCAGTTACCCTGAAACTAATAGAAGAAAAATTGGGGAAGAGCCTTGAACATATAGGCATAGGAGAAATTTTCCTGAACAAAACACCAATGGCTTATGCTCGAAGACCAAGGCAAATGGGACGTCATAAAATTGCAAAGCTTCTGGAAGGCAAAGGACAGTATCATGTTGCTCGCCTATGTTAAAATCTCTCTGAGGACTAAAGTTTAATTTCTTAATGCCCCCATTCATGCCACTAGCATCCACACTCTACTCAGGCCTCTCTGCTCTGCTCTAGCTCATTTCTCTTCCTGCCCTCTGCACAAAGCAGTCACCTTGTGCCAGCCCCTTCTGCATCTCTTCACTGTTGATTTTTACTTGTGAATGCTGCCCTCCCTCCACCTATTTTGTCTACTCCGTCTACTTCTCTCAAGCCCCAGCTCAAAGATTGTTTCCCCAAGATGGCTGTCTGTCCGCCAAGTCTAAATAAATTTTGTGCCCCCAGCATATGCTCTCTTCGTGTATTAATCTTTGTTTTACCAATTTTTACAAATTTGTTTTGTTCCTTGTTATCTTCTACACAGAGGCTAACAGATAGTATGTGGCCTAGAGTTGCATGCTGATCAGAGAGGGCTAGAAACCTAACTGTTCATTAATTTCATAAATTCTTCCTCCAAGGCAGAGAAACAGGAAATCCACAAAATGTGATCTACCAATCACCATAAAATCTTCTCCTGTGCATAGTAGCATACACACACACACACACACACACACACACACACACACACACACACACACACACACACTGCATAACTTCAGGATGTAACTTCTAGAATTACTATAAGGACTTGAGACATTTAATAAGAGTTCAATCTGAAATTGTTAAACATATAAAAGTCCAAAAAGGTATTTATCAAAATATTAATGGCTCCAGCCTTAGCAGTAAAAATCCAGATCACTTTTATTATGTCAATTTTTGGGGGGTTATCTGGACCTTCTGTCTGTCTGTCTGTCTGCTGTCTATGCTTATTTAACTTTTAAAAATAGGATGCATGTGATTAGTAACATAAAACTTAAATTTCAGAAATTAAAAAAAAAAAAAAATGGGCGTGTACATCAATCCAGCCAGGTAAATACAGTTCCCACTCCTCTCTAAAGAAGCTCCTTTTATTTTATTTTTCCCCAGATGGAGACTATTATGGAGATCCTCAACTGGTCAAACTAGAGAACAAGGGACCATGGGTGTTCAGCCCCAGTCAGTACATCGACAGCCTCTAACCCAATGCTCAGAGAACATCGTGGAGTGGAAGCAGAACGACTTAAGCAAAGAAGCAAGTGCCGAGTGTGAATATAATGTCTTCTGACATGGCCCAGACCTTGTGCCCATGAAATCTCAACAAAATGCCTAAGCATAACTTGCACAATGACCGTACCTACTAACATGCCAATGTGAATGGGACATGTTTCAGAAGGACCCATCTTTAGATGAAGAGTTAGAGGCAACAACCACCAGCTGTTCAGAGAGGGGAAATTAGTTCTCTCTAGGGATAAGCGCCCTGATAGGTTGTCAAATCCCAAGTGATCCCATCTAAACATGTGTTCCTACAAGCACCAACAAATGAAATTAATGAGAGGTTGTTTGTATATATACGTGTACATCTATCTCTGTACCTATTTAAATATGTCTCTTTCTGTTTGTATATATGTGTGTAACTAAAAATTACCCGAGAAACTGAGGAGTGGAAGAACACAAGAGAAGCTGGAAGTGAGAGAGGCAGAGGAGAAAATGATGCGAATAGAGGATGTATGCGTGAAATTTACAAAACCTTTTAAAATAAAAGTTTAAAAAGAGAGACATGGACTTTTGAAAAGTTAACAGGTATTGCTCTCTAGACAATGGGCTTCTCTCACTGTTAAGCCCAATCTGCTGCAGCATGCAGTGCCCTGAGTCTGGAAATTCTTTCCTCCTTGCCTTCTAGACCATTGCAATCTCCCCTGCCCCTCCTCCCACTTTTCTCCACTGGCCAGCTATTTTGTAGCGAGTCCTTGTGAGTCTAGGCTTTAATGCTGGAGTTCCTCAAGACTCACTGTGTGCTCTTTATGTCATTTGGGAAATACTAAAGTGTTGGTACACATATTAAATGAAAATTAAAACAATAGAAAACTTCCTTGAGATAAGAAACTCGTTTGTTTCATTTTGAATTTCCTCTTCCTCTTTGTCTGACAATATTAGAGCCCATTTAAGCCGAGGAAGTGCCAGGGGGTTATGGGATTTGTATGTATCACGGAATGGGATGTGAATTGTATCCATGACAGAATGTGCAACAGGAAGCCAGGCTACCAGTAGTAACTACCAATCCTGAGTCAGGAGCCAAGTGGAAGTGATGAAGAATTCTGCTTTTCGGTGATCCTCCAGAGAGTCTGAAGAGTGAGTGTTTAGTTAAACACAGAGAGTACCAGGGATAGAGTTAGGAAAACGGATGGCTAAATTCATCCATTACTATTTGTCATGATTCTGTATCTTTTGCCTGTCATACAGTGACTCCTGATTTAAAAACAAGCAAACACACAAACACCACTACAACAAAACACTTTAGATGCGTTCTTTTCAGGTTGACTGTGTGATAATGGGTAAGTAGTTGGTGTGTGCTTCCCTGGGAGAGACCATTTCTCCCACTCTCAGCATTCCATAGTTGACTGTAGTTCTTTGTTTGGGTTTGAGACCTCATGGGCCTCTCCCTGACTACTCTAGCATGCTTGTTGTTGTTCTTGTTCAGATTAGTTTAGGAAGTCATGTTGGTGAGACTTTATGGATGTAGCTTCTAGCGTTACTAGGAGACACAGCTTCTCAGGAAATATCCTGACCTTAAGAGCCTTCTGCCCTCTCCTCCACAGTGTTTCCTGGGCCTTCGGTGTGGAAGTTGTTTTGTAAATAATGTTAGAGCAACTGAGGACGTTTTGTTTATGAGTATCCATATTTATATAGGCCTGTAAGAAAAATTCCTGCACAAAGAGGCCATAAATTAGAAAGTACGCAAGGAGGGGTTTATGAGGAATTGAAAGAGAGAAAAAGGAAGGGGAAAATAATGTAATTATAATCTCAAAAGGACAAGAAAGAGTTAAACAAACAAAAACGAAAAGTGTGGAAAAACACATATTAGTTTTAGAACATCGTGGGGGTACAAATAACAAAAAGAAAATCAGGGGAAAACGTTTAAACCAATTAGTCCTGTTATTTTTATGCTTTAATATTACTGAAATTTGTTTGTTAAAATGAGATTCTGCTTTTCATGATGTTTTATAATCTATTCATTTAACATATTTTCAACTTGTTTTATTTTTATCCCTTCATAGTCATAACATTAACAAATTATGGTATTACCGAGTTAGGCTCTCCAATACTTGTAAGCTGATTCAATTTCAGAAAGACACATTTTGAGAATATTGTATCCCAAATTCAGGTATATGTATGTCTGGGTATCTTTTGTTATGACACAATTATACAAATTAGCGAAGTAAGGTGTGTCCCTTTAGGCAAAACTCCCAATTCAAAGGGGCATTAGCTAGGAAGTATCACTAGCCTATCCTGTACTTTCCAGGAGCTGTCCTGCTCACAGACAACAGATATGGTGATCAACAAACAGTGGCTTACAGAGGTGAACCATTAACAGAACTTCCTTTAAAAAAACACTTTGGTAACTAAAGGGAAATTGCTATTAGCTCCTAGCCCACAGAGTCTGTTAATAAGCCTCAGGGACAGCTACAGACTCTGTTAGAATTCGTAAGCTACATGGAAACTGAATACACTTACATGAGGAAATTGCTAGTGCACATTCTTAATTTGAAATGATGAAAATTTTCTTATAAAATTAGCAAATACAGAGGCGAATGCCAGCAGCAAACCACCGAACTGAGAATGGGACCCCGTTGAAGGAATCAGAGAAAAGAACTGGAAGAGCTTGAAGGGGCTCGAGACCCCATATGTACAACAATGCCAAGCAACCAGAGCTTCCAGGGACTAAGCCACTACCCAAAGACTATACATGGACTGACCCTGGACTCTGACCTCATAGGTAGCAATGAATATCCTAGTAAGAGCACCAGTGGAAGGGGAAGCCCTGGGTCCTGCTAAGACTGAACCCCCAGTGAACTAGACTGTTGGGAGGCGGCAATGGGGGGAGGTGGGGAGGAACACCCATAAGGAAGGGGAGGGGGGAGGGGATGTTTGCCGGAAGCCGGGAAAGGGAATAACACTCGAAATGTATATAAGAAATATTCAAGTTAATAAAAAAAAATTAGTTTTCCAAATGTAAAAAGAATGCATGTCATTTACCAGAAACTTTTTTAAAATTACATTAATGAAAAACCTGGTAATCTAATACAAACTCTTTTTCTGTATCCTTGACCCTATAGAGATCCTAACAAAAAATAAAATTTTAACTGCCACTGAAAAGTATGAAGACATTTCAGCAAGTTACTTTCATTAGTAAACAATTTAAATGAAAATGTGTTTGCATATATAAAAATACAAGTATTTTTACATTAATTACATTATTTTTATATATTCCACAAATTACACCAAAACATTAAACATTACAGTATATATAAATTGCATTTTTCATTAATAAGTTAGAGACTAGATCATACAGTTTGAGAAGTAGAACCACAATCATTCTGCAGTTTACCAGTTCCTTTTTTAAATCTTATTCTTAAATCATCTCATTTTGCCAAATGTAAATGCAAATTTTAAATTTTAGAATGATTTAAAATTTACCCAACTCTATATTTTCTTAAATGTACATGGTAGGTTATTTTGCATTGATGCAAGTTATTTTCCTTTTCTGTAAATAATTTCACCTTTTTGAATCATTTTATTTATTTCTGTTGAGGCATTAACAAACACAGTAAGCCGTTTAAAGCAAAAGAAATTAAGTTTTTGGCAATTAAATCAATGCATTTAGAGCCATATGAAGTAGATGTGAAAGTCAGATATGATTGCCTTTGGCTGCTTCACATCTACTTAAGAACAGTTTCCTGGGCCTCATTTAGCTAACAGAGCACTTCCAAAAGAAGCCCTTAGCAGAAAGCTTGGTCTTCTTTTCTGTGTCTGAGAGACATGAGCTGCAGTGTCCCTTACCATTCTGCTGACGGCCTCTTTCTCCACAGAAAACTCTGCCAGGAGCTGGAGACAGCTTCTGACCCAGTGCTGTGTGGCTGGACATGGCCAATGCAATCTCATTTGCATACCATGCAGCCAAGATTAATAATTCAAAAGGCAGGGGTAATTTATTCAGAAAAATCTCCAAGCCATGCAGAGGAACTCTTGTAAAGTGAAGACACACAACAGATGACTCATACTGTGGAGAATAGTTTTAACAGACATTTGAGAACTCTATAATTTAAATTATTTTATATCCTCCCAAAACAGCAAAGAAGCATTCTATCTTCCCATGTATATGCGCATGGAAATATATAGACACATTTAGGTAATAAGGAATAGCAAACATTTTAGGTTTAATGTACAGTTCAATTCATTTTTCATTGTTTTTCACATTTTTTGGTGACTTCTATACTAAGCATACAATAACTAAACTACTTCATAGAAATCTGGAGGGAACTCTAACATGAGAGCTCGGAAGCCAGTCTGAACAGAAGCCTATCAGTGTGCTGTGGAAAGGCTGTTAGAACTTTAGATAGTATCCATTTTATTTTCTGTGATTAAATTCAGGGGACATAAAAAAAAGTGCATCAGATGGGTAGGGATTAAGGAGAGAGGCATTATCTTAGATGACAATCTCAAGAGATGGTAGTAGATTGTTCCTGCTTAGCACTCTGAAGAGTGGACCATTTCACACAGGAAACACACCTGGCCTATTCTCAAGGTTACATCAGTTTTATATTCAAGCAAAACCCTGGTTTGTTTGACCTGAAGGATAGGAATTACAATGAGGGTTTATGTACATGATAAAGTCTGAGAGACAGCCACAGGCATTTTTTATTGGATATTTTTATTTACATTTTAAATGTTATTCCCATTCCTGGTTTCCCATCCATAAGCCCCCATCCCATTCCTCACCCCTTCTTCTGTGAGGCTGTTCCCCCTCTCCAACCACCCCTCTTCCCAAACCCACTGATATTCCCCTGCACTGGGGGGGGGGTGGTCCAGCCTTTTCAAGGTCAAGGGCTTCTCCTCCCATTGGTGCCCAACAAGGCCATCCTCTGCTACATATGTAGGTGGAGCCATGGGTCTGCCCATGTGTAGTCTTTGGGTAGTGGTTTAGTCTCTGGGAGGTCTGGTTGGTTGGTATTGTTCTTATGGAATTGCAAGCCCCTTCAGCTCTTTCAATCCTTTCTCTAAGTCCTCCAACAGGGATCCCGTTCTCAGTTCAATGGTTTGCTGCTAGCATTTGCCTCTGTATTTGTTGTGCTCTGGCAGAGCCCCTCAGGAGACAGCTATATCAGGTTCCTGTCAGCATGTACTTCTTGGCTTCATTAATATTGTCTAGGTCTGGTGGATATGTGTGTGTGTGTGTGTGTGTGTGTGTGTGTGTGTGTGTGTGTGTGTGTGTGTGTGTGTGTGTGTGTGTGCCATATGCCATGCAGGTAGGGCAGACTCTGAATGGCCATTCCTTCAATCTGTGATCCAAACTTTGTACCCATTCCTCCTACTATGAGTATTTTTCCCCCTTTTAAGAAGGACTGAAGCATCCACACTTTGGTCGTTGTCGTCGTCGTTGTCCTCTTCCTCCTCCTCCTCCTCCTTCTCCTCCTTCTCCTCCTCCTCCTCCTCCTCCTCCTCCTCCTCCTCCTCCTCCTCCTCCTCCTCCTCTTCCTCCTCCTCCTCCTCCTCCTCCTCCTCTTCCTCCTCTTCCTACTCCTCCTCTTCCTTCTCCTCCTCCTTCTTCCTTTTGAAACCTGTAAGTATGAGTTTCTTACAAGCTTAGATATTACTGAAGAAAAATTAATCTGGAGATGTATTGGAAAGCAGCTAAATTAAAGTCAGAGACAAAAAAAGAATGAACTTACAAAAATAGTTTGTAAGACTATATTTTTGTAAGTTCAACAATTTTTTTCCATCTTTATTAACTTGGGTATTTCTTATTTACATTTCAATTGTTATTCCCTTTCCCAGTTTCCAGGCCAACATCCCCCTAACCCCTCCCCCTCCTCTTCTATATGGGTGTTCCCCTCTCCATGCTTCCTCCATTACTGCCCTCCCCACAAGAATCCCGTTCATTGGGGGTCCAGCCTTGGCAGGACCAAGGACTTCCCCTTCCACTGGTGCCCTTACTAGGCTATTAATTGCTACCTATGCAGTTGGAGCCCAGGGTCAGTCCATGTACAGTCTTTGGGTAGTGGCTTACTCCCTGGAAGCTCTGGTTGGTTGGCATTGTTGTTCATATGGGGTCTCGAGCCCCTTCAGCTCTTTCAGTCCTTTCTCTGATTTCTTCAACGGGGGTCCCATTCTCAGTTCAGTGGTTTGCTGCTGGCATTGGCCTATGTATTTGCTGTATTCTGGCTGATGTCTCCTGAGAGACATCTCAGGAAAGATCTACATCCGATTCCTGTCAGCCTGCACTTCTTTGCTTCATCCATTTTATCTAGTTGGGTGGCTTAACATGTATGGGCCACATGTGGGGCAGGCTCTGAATGGGTGTTTCTTCAGCCTCTGTTTTGAACTTTGCCTCCCTATCCCCTCCTAAGGGTATTCTTGTTCCCCTTTTAAAGAAGGAGTGAATCATCTGCATTTTGGTCATCTTTCTTGAGTTTCATGTGATCTGTGAATCTAGGGTCATTCAAGCATTTGGGCTAATAGCCACTTATCAATGATTTCATACCATGTGTGTTTTTCTGTGATTAGGTAACCTCACTCAGGATGATATTTTCCAGTTCCATCCATTTGCCTATGAATTTCATAAATTCATTGTTTTTGATAGTTGAGTATTATTCCATTCTGTAGATGCACCACATTTTCTGTTTCCATTCCTCTGTTGAAGGGCATCTGGGTTCTTTCCAGCTTCTGGCTATTATAAATAAGGCTACTATGAACATAGTGGAGCATGTGTCCTTGTACGTTAGAGCATCATTTGAGTATATGCCCAAGAGAGGTATAGCTGGGTCCTTAGGTAGTGCAATGTCCAAATTTCTGAGGAACCCCCATACTGATTTCCAGAGGGGTTGTACCAGTATGTAATTCCTCCAACAATGGAGGAGTGTTCCTCTTTCTCCACAACCTTGCCAGCATTTGTTACCTAAGTTTTTGATCTTAGCCATTCTGACTGGTATGAGGTAGAATCTCAGGGTTGTTTTGATTTGCATTTCCCTGATGACTAAGGATGTTTTATTAGGTACTTCTCAGCCATTAAATATTCCTCAGCTGAGAATTCCTTGTTTAGTTCTTTAGCCCATTTTTAATAGGGTTATTTGGCTCTCTGGAGTCTAAATTCTTGAGTTCTTTGTATATAGTATATATTAGTCCTCTATCAGATGTAGGATTGGTAAAGATCTTTTCCCAATTTTTGGTTGTCATTTTGTCCTAATGACAGTGTTCTTTGCCATACTGAAGCTTTGCAGTTTTATGAGGTCCTATTCTGCTTGTAGAAGAAAAAGGCTCGAGGTAACTTTGGAGGACTATTTCCAGAAAGAGAGTAGAGTACCCAGTTGTGACTCATGGACCTTTCCAAGTTAAAAAAGAAAGTGAGAGTGCAAGTTCTGACCACCACTATGGCAGGTGGCATTGGCGTGGTCATTCCCTCTTTGTGGGTGCCTGGAGTTCCCCAAAGCTTCCTGTTTCTTGTCTCTACTTCCTGATGGCAAAAAATGTGGTCTGTACTTCTCTTTTTTTCCACAGCATTGCAACCTGATATCTTGGTTTTCTGCAGAGTACCCGACTGCCACAAGACCCCTCCACTGATAACATGGCAGACATAGTAAATAGACTGCTGTTCTTTTGATGCTATGATACCCTTTTTCAGGATTACAGAGCACAGATACCGAGAATCTGTCCAGCAGGGCGAGTGTCACTGTCACACTTCTGGGCAACCTCACAGGCCCAGACATAAGCTCTGCACTCTTGATTAAACATTGTGTGGTCACATTCTTGTTCTAAATTTGTATTAACTTTACAACAAGGTACTAAATATTTCCCTTTTATTGAACTTGCAGATTATGTTGCCACTTCTGCCAGAGAGAGCACACATCTCTCAGGAAATAATTTCTGTTCAGCCTGTAATATTTCGGGGTTTTATTTTCCTTGCTTATAGGTACAATGTAACACAGTGAATCTAACCAAAGGTTCCTTTTCAATTCTCTTATCTGAAAAGTAGGGACACTTGTGATATTCCCAAGGAGCACAAATATCTACATAGAAGTCTTTGTATTGTACTGTACACTGGGTGGTTAGTTATAGTTAGCTGCTGGCAAATATCACGGGATACTTGCTTGCTAAAGATTATTGCAGATATTTTTCAACAAATCAAACTTTCCTTTGTGTTGTATCTACGATTTAATGCTGTTAGCTTCAGCAAAGGAGCACAAATTACAATAACATTATAAAAACCAGCAAGGTAAAAATGATCACTGAATCCTTGTCCTGAATTTCCATTTTACTTGCTGTGTGATCTGTGAAGCAAACTTGCCTAAGCCCATTTCCTTGTTCAGAAGGGGCCAGTGACTCCATTCCATAAAGTTCTTAGTGTTTACAGTACAACATAAAATAATATTTGAAAGTCCTTTGAGTGGGACATGCAAGAGAAGTTTGTGGAAAATGAGATCTACTCAGCAGGAAACCCAAGAAAAAAACAGAGAAGAGAGCAAAAATGGCAGTTCAATCTAACACAATGCTTCCCAGTGTCTACTCTGAGTCTTAGGACATTTATTTATTCCATGTACCAGCAATACCTTTATAGTTACATGAACATGACGCAGGGCAAACTATCAATGCCCAAATATTCACCTGAAGAAACTGAGGCACAACAAAGCTTACAGAGCTTGTACACATTACACAGCTGAGTAAGGACTGAGCCAGAACTTCATTCAGGTCTTTTCTCTTCAACCTGTCTTGTCTTTATTCACCTCTCATAGAAAAGAAGAACCTGCTAGGTCAAAACATAAAATTAGTACCATTGAATACTCTTTACCATGAATATGTCAACTTCATGTGATTTTTCTCTAATAAAGTAAAACTTAGAATATATTAAGGTTAGCAATGGTTTACAAGATTTATTATTTATCAAACTTAATGATTAGATTTCCTATCTACTAAACAGGACACTTTACACAAACAAGAATCAGAGATAAAACACCAAAGTGTTTATGGGACGATCCTATTAGGAAGGCCTCTGGGCATGCTTACAAGATACATTCTTTCAGTACAAAAACAGTCTGTGTGAACAAGCAGCTGGCCTAAGGGTCACACTCATTTTTACTGGATCACAAGCCAAGAAGAGGGAGGACAATTATTCATACCAAAAAATGTCTTAAATCGTTAAGGGCAAATATTCATAATAACCCCAAAGAGTTGAATCAAGCTAAGGACACAAAGAACTCCAAGGTTCTTTTAACAGAGCACAGGGAATAGAGTAGAGGCAGGGGGAGGTTGTGACTATACCATTTCAGACATCAAACCAGCATTACTAGCCGAATTACCTTACCATGAAATACAACCTAGCCATTATTCAGTCAGAACCAAATATTTCATTTCTTCTCTAAATAAGACACAGACAAAACTTGTTAAGAGTTACTTTCTTTTCAACAACTGATTCGAAGAAAGATCTTGTTCATCCATCATAGTTAAGTCATGGCAAATAAGAGTACATATAGGCATAAAAACCCAACCTCAGGGATTTTTTTCTATTTTTTTTGAGAATTCATTGTATCTTTACCATGTACTGTGATATCTTCCTCAATCCCCTCCATGGACCCTTCCCATGGATCTCTTTCCAATCTCTTGTACCATTTTCTATATCTCACTACTGCCAATTAGTGTTATCTGTTTATGCATAAACATGGAGTCATGAATCAGAATACAGACAACCTATAGAGGCTACACTGTACAAAAGAAATGACTGCCCCTCTCCTACACATTATCACCTGCCAGTAGCTCCTCAGCTAGGGGTGAAGTTTCATAAGCTCCTACATCCATGTGGAATTCTTCATGCTATTCAGGTAATTACAGCTACTTTATTCATGAGTGCAATAGTCATGCCATGTCCAAAGGAGCATTCCACAGCACTCCTTCCTCTCTTGCAGTTCTTCTTACATTATTTCTGCTTCATCTTCTAGTATATTCCATGAGGCATGGCAAGAAGGTTGATATCCCACTTAGGGCAGAGCACCGAACAATAATTTTTTTCAGGACTTTGATCAGTTATGAATCTCAACATTGACCACTGCCCAGTGTAAAAAAGAAGCCTCTCTGACTAAGGCTGACAGTAGACAAAATGGATATATATATATATATATATATATATATATATATATATGTGTGTGTGTGTGTGTGTGTGTGTGTGTGTGTGTGTGTGTGTGTTTTATAGGAAGTCTGACCGTGTATCCTCTGTGTAAAACAACCACAGTACATTCCCACCTGTGGCCTGTGAACTACAGTGTAGAAAACCAACCTATGTGTCCAATAATCAAATGAATGGATAAGATCATATGGTTCCTAAAATCATTGAAATATTTCTTAGCTGTAAAGAAAAATTGAACTTCAGAGAAATCAATTAAACCAAATGGTGTAACTTAGGTATAGAAGGAAAACAGCTAATTTCCCCTCACATGCACATCCCAACTTCAAGTATTTTCTTTTGTGTCACCCCAAGGACCCTATTGTCTTCTTCTACTTAAGGTTTTTTTCCCAAATTGTCAGTGTTCTCGTTAAGTGTGGTTTCCTTTTTTAGCCCATCTATATCACATTAGCTAGTCTATAACATGGTAATTGTTTGTGATAAAATAAGGTAAAAGTATTTAATTTATGCAATACTCTATCAAAGGGTTGTTGTTTCTGTAATCTCCACTAGATAATATGTCATTTTGTTGGTTTGCTAAATTAAATATTATCTCATATTTGACTTTGAAAAACTGACATCATTTCTTGGGCCTTGGTTGTGTGTATGAAGCAATTTTGAGCAGAATTATAGATGGCAAATGAAATATACAAATGTTCTTTCTCTACACTTGGTTCCATGCTTGTCACAATTTGACTAGTTTCTGGTTGGCCTACTATGCCAGAATTTTTCTCACTGTAGTGCTCCAGGCAACCCTATCAATTAAATACAACTTTCTCAATGTGTATTGAATGAAAACTTTTCCATTAAATTGTCATAATAGAAGGAGGAGGAGGAGGAAGGAGGAAGAGGAGGAGGAGGAGGAGGAGAAAAAGAAAAACAAGAGCAAAAACAAGAACAAGAAGAGCAAGAACAAGAACAAGAAAAGCAAGAACAAGGACAAAAACTTAATTTTCACTTTCACAAATTGGGAGTTTGACCCACTTACTGTGGCTTTGTGGTTTCATTATGTCTAAAATTTTTGTTTAAAAAATTCACAAAATATACAGTCTAAATAATGAATAACTGGTTTAATGTTCACTCATTGTGTATAGTACTTTAGGCATATAGACTTACAATGTAGAGGAATCCAGAACAATGCTGTAGGCTGACTTAGAATGCTTCATACAGTTAATCTTGTGGAGTCTGGGTTTGATACTGATCAAGAAACTGTGCTATTTCCTGTTGGTTACATAAGCCTGTTTTTAATGGTGAGAAGAGTTATGCACACAAAGGGCAGGAGTCCATCCTATCAGATCATTTGTAGACAAGGGAACAACAGAGAAATCACAGATGTCCTTTACTCTCTTCCCTGGTCCAACCCTACAAACCTGGAGAACATTATCCTCCCTGATAGATTTACTTATAACACGGCACCTCTGTCATCGCAAGGACCAGCATGCTGGTCTTCTATATTCTGGCCATGCCACTGTTTCTCTTACCTTTAAATATTTGTAATATGATATTCATTTCTGTAATAACCATGAATTATGAATGGAGATGCAGTCTTCTATGACTTTGTAATTCTCTGGGGATGCAGCACTGTTGTTACATTTTCTAGTTCACTCATTTTTCTTTTGTTATTTTTTTTTATTATTGAACACTGTTCAATGGCATATATATATATATATATATATATATATATATATATATATATATCAACCATTCAACAATTGAAGGGCATACTGACTGAATGTTTCCAATGTCGTGCTATTAAGAATGAAGTTGCAATTGATATTCTGTCCAAGTATGTATGGGGCCAGGGCAATCAAGCAGGGCCATCATCCAAGTTTGGGAGGCTTATGTATTTAGATCCCAGCTCAGGCTCGAGGATAGTACTGAGAATCACCTATCTTGCTAATGAGGAGATAACAAGAGTACCATTTGATAAGGACAATGAGTTTATCAGATATTAGGCACTGACATACCTGTGCTAGTCCTAAAGAATTGCAGCAATGACAACTTAAAAACAGCCATAAACGAGGACATTAAAGAACTGAAAAGAGAAATAGCCCACTTAAGAAAATTGATGAATTCCCTGACAAAAGATGTGTTACAGAATAAAAGAGTGTTAGGCTTGTCCTTACAGCAAAGGGGGCTATGTGCTGCTCTAAAAGAGAAATGCTGTTTTTATGTGAATCATTCTCACGTTATCAGGGAATCCTGGCTAAAGTAAAAAACAAGCAAACAAATAAACAAACAAACAACAGAAACAACAACAAACAGAATGAAATTGATCTAAACACTCACACACAGGTTTCTCAGTAGATGTAAGCTTTACTTCTCTGAGGTAAACACCTGAGTGTGAACTTCGAGGGTTGTATGACACAGCGTGTTCAGTGTCGCAGAAACTGTATGTAGTTACAAGGGAAGACGGAGGATAATGTTCTAACATTTTCCACCACGTCTATGAATTATAAATAGAATCAAGGGAGGGAAGAGATCATGGCAATGAACACAGGAGTGATAATCTTAGAAATGAGGACCTCACAGATCATGCTGATGTAGGGCCTGTATGGAGGCTGGGTCTGTCTGTGTTAGTCCAGTGGACAAAGGGAAGGGCAAACAGTTCACTTACAACAAATAAACAATACATTTAGTAAAATAAGTAAATTCCAAAGTACATGGCTTATTTTCCCATAGCAGTGTCAGTTTGTTTTAATCATTTAATTAGCACAATATTCATTCATTTCATAACTGTTACATTTTATCAATACAGATGGGAAAGATTTTTCCAGAATTTATATTATTTTATTGACTATGATTTGCATGCCATATCGTTAAGAAAGTATTAACACTTGCTGTTTATACCTGTAAAACTTACTTATAGGTGTTCCATTAGGACAAAGTCTTACATTTGTTATAAAATGTTAGAATTTTTAATTCTGAAGAATTAAAACTCATTTTTTTAATAATCAAACCAGTATGTAACATCTACCACTACATTGAGAATAAACGTAAAAGGTAAACAAATTTTGGCATGAAGAAAATGTAGGTGCAGAGAAAAGATTACTGCGACCAATAAGTTTCTACTCAGATCTTGACAGCAAACAATATGAATATTGTTCACAAATGTGTTTCATATGTGAAGTTTTTCTTTCTGTGTTTTTCTGCTCATATTTTAATATTAGCTACTTTATTAAGAATTCTTAACATTACATGGGAAGTTATTTGAAACAACAGATTTCTCCATTGACTGCTCTCTCTCTCTCTCTCTCTCTCTCTCTCTCTCTCTCTCTCTCCCTCTGTGTGTGTGTGTGTGTGTGTGTGTGTGTGTGTGTGTGTGTGTGTGTGTGTGAGAGAGAGAGAGAGAGATTGGGTTACCTCACTCAGGATGATATTTTCTAGTTCCATCCATTTGCCTACGAATTTCATGAAGCCATTGTTTTTAATAGGGGAGTAGTACAACACTGTGTAGATGTACCACATATTCTATATCCATTCCTCTGTTGAGGGACAACCATCTGGGTTCTTTTTAGATTCTGAATATTATAAATAAAGCTACTTTGAATATAATGGAACATATGTCCTTGTTATATGTTGGAGCATCTTTTGGGTATATGCCCAGGAATGGTATATCTGGGTCTTCAGGTAATACTATGTTCAATTTTCTGAGGAAATGCTGCACTGATTTCCAGAGTGGTTGTGCCAGCTTGCAATCCTACCAACAATGAAGGAGTGTTCCTCTTTCTTCACATCTTCGCCTGCATCTGTTGTCACCTGAATATTTCATCTTAGCCATTCTGACTGATGTGAGTTGGACTCTGAGGGTTGTTTTGATTTGCATTTCCCTGATAACTAAGAATGTCGAACATTTCTTTAGGTACTTTTCAGAAATTTGATAATCCTTAGCTGAGAATTCTTTGTTTAGCTCTGTACCCCATTTTTAATAGGGTACAGATTCTCTGGAGTCTAACTTCTTGAGTTCTTTGTATATATTTGATATTAGCCCTCTATTTGATGTAGGATTGGTAAAGATCTTTTCCTAATCTATTGGTTGTTGTCCTAATGACAGTGTCCTTTACCTTACAGAAGCTTTGAAATAAAAACCTACTTTTAATGAGTATTCCTAAATGATTTAACATCCCTTCTAGACCTCTACCTACCAGAGGTAGTTGAAAGGGAAGGTTAATAGTTAATAGGATGTGGACCTGTTAAGAAATACTTCTTTGAAGCATATCCAATCTGCATTATCAGGATATCAGTAGTTCAGTTCACGTGAATCAGCAGGGACAGATTGATCCACTAGCAAACACCAATCACTAATCAGCAAAGGCAGCACTCCCACATACCATTCACAAATCAACAATAGCAAGTTGATCCAAAATAAACCACAAGGCTTTGTCAATTGGCCCAAGTCTGAAGAAGTAGCAAAAAGCTTACAGAAAACTACCAGCAGTTTTTTGATGTGTTTCTCTCTATGTAGTCACAAAACATAATGATCAACAAAGAATGGGGAGGTATACCAATACCACCTAGCATCATCAGCAAAGACCAGCATCAACAACGCCCAATGATGACCAACAAAAAATGGCATGGTATACCAATATCATCAAGCATCATCTACTCTCCATTAGGCTATATTTATATTCTTTCTAAACATCACATGTTCTCTCAAGCATCTGCTTTAACAAAACATTGCATGCCCTTTTTTCCAGGTTGCTTCCAGAAAACCACCACATGTTTATTCTTGGCAAAACATCCTTCCACATATCTGCTTTAGCCAAAGTGTCCTCTCATGAGACAGTTTCAAAAAAAATCACATGACACAACTGAGACTCCATATAAACCAGAAATTTCCACTTTAGGTATCAGTTAGGAATGGTGTGCTCTTCAATGGTACACTTCAATGTGAAGTGCAAAAGTAAATCCATTCTTAGGAATTTTCTGGATTCTTCAAGTCCCTTAAGTGAAAATAGGGAATAAATGTCTTGGGATTTTCTATTTGTCTTAGTCAAGCCCAAACTTGTAAGTAAAGTTGTAAAGCACATGCACCATATTCCATACCACCCCTTGATGTCCTTACAAAAACATCATAGTTAGCTCTCAGTTTTAAAACATCAGTACTTTCAGGCAGCCAGGTATTTCAAAGAAGCTGGTTTTCAATTTTCTAAAGCCATGTCTCCATGTTTATGTAAAGAGTTCACTGACATTTCTTACATACCAGAGGTCAAGGCTGATGTGGGAACCCATGGATATAGACTCTTCCAAATTCTGAAATAGAGTTTATCACACAGTCTTAATTATAAAGTATCCATTTGGACTTGCATATTTCCTCTGAGACTTAAAATCCCAGAGATAGAATGTTACAGGCTCTTGTAACTCTTAAGAATATCCCCAATGAATAACATCCAACATGTCATTTTTAATGAGCAGTAATACATTGGAGTGATCTTTAATATTTTTCACAATAATAAAATTTACATGATTAAGAGTCATTCAGCAGTTGCCAATGTTTACACAAATTATTTAAACATATAGTATTATCTTGTGTTTTCACCTCAATTTTTGAAATGTTTGTTTAGACTTCACAGTTGCTCTGTCTCCAAGTCCTGTGGAATTTTGCCCTTTGACACTTTATATCTTTAAACTCCCACAGTTTACAACTTAGTGCTGTTTTAATTCCAAGGATAACAAGGACTCTTCTTGCCCTGCAAATCAGAGCTCTAAGTGGGACAAGTAGTAGTAGTATTGCTTGACCAAATGTCTGAACAAATGAAATACATTTTAAAATATTTTTATTTGACTGGCAGTGTCCTTAGAAATAACAATGATTAATGCTAATTTCGTATATTTATGTTGTTCAACTTGAATAATAGAAACATATGGCGTCCATATACATTTGTTAACTGATACATAAGTTTGGGATGTGCTTAGGCTATGTCTGCTATTATTTCTTATTCTGCCAGTTATTTTGGGGAGCATTACACATGATAGAAAATGTTACTGGATTAAATTATTTTATATATTTGAAGCTCTCAGTTACCACCCTGGAGCATCTAAGGATATATAATGTTCAAATATTACTTTTTTATATTTTAAAATATAAAAATATATTTTATATATTTTTAATATATTGATTATATATTTGAAGCTCTCAGTTACTACCCTGGAGCATCTAAGGATATATAATGTTCAAATATTACTTTATACCTTCAAATATTTTTAGGATTAATTTGTATGTGGATAAATATTTTTGTCTAGAAAAGTGCATGCTTATGGGATAGTTTATCTCCACATACACAACATTTCATAATCATTGATGTGTTATCTTCATTAAATCATCTTGTATAACAAACAATCTTGCAAAGAGAATGTGAAATAAACACAGTCTGTCTTTACAAGTTTATGTCAAGCTATAGTCAACAAGATAAGAAAAATAATACTGTATTAAGTAGGTCTATGGTGATGGTAATAAAGCGTTTAAACTCCCTGCAAAAGGAAAGGAGAGAAGATGGCTCACAAGAAAGTGATATGAGTTTCTACACCATACCTGTCTTCCAGTTGCATCTGGCCTTGTGGGTCTTTTATGACTTCAATGACCAAAATCAAGCTGGCAAGGGAAAGGTTTATTCACCTTATACTTCACTAAAGCAAGCCAAGGCAGGAACTCAAACAGGACTAGAAACTGGAAGCAGAAGCTGATGCAGAGACCACAAAGGGATGCTGCTTATCGGCTTGTTCTCCTTGGCTTGTTCTACCAGCTTTCTTATAGAACCTAGGACCACTTGCCCAGGGATGGAACCACTCACAAATGGATAATCCCCATGAATCACTAATTAACAAAATGTTTTACACTGGGATATTATAAGTAAATTTTATTAATTGAGATTATCTCCTTTTTGATAACTCTAATCGGTGTGGCAAGTTGATATAAGATTAGCCAGCACAGGGTCTATGAGTATATAGGAGGTGGTGGAAAGGTAATGGAGTATTAGACTTCAGCAATACAGTCTTCATGAACTGTCACTCATATTAGGGTTAGACTCTTCAGTGATACAATCTTCTTGATCTTTCACTCACATTAGGGTGGCACTCTTCAGCTACGCACTTTCCTTTGAGTCACTCATGTTCACATACATGTCCTGACAGGAATGAAAATATTCCAGTTGGGATCACTAATGAAATGACAGCCAACAAAACTAACAGAGTAGATTTACTCTCATTGGATAAATTATGACATTGTGACATTGTGACATTGTGGAATTACATATACATATGTATGTCAGCTCATGATGTGTGTGCTTACAGCAGCCTCAAACTTCAGAGGAGTGTCATCTGTCTCAGCCAGCAAAGCCTGGTAGCAAAAGCACTGCTGTCTACAGCATTGAGCATGCAGTAAAGAATGCAAAGCTGGTGTTTACTTGGCTTTTTCCTTTCCCACATTATGTAAAGGCTAGCCACATTCAATATGGACTTTATACAATCAGTTAACGCCCCACCCTGACACATGCACAAGTTTATATCTCACCAAATGTCCTATCATTTCTTTTTTCTTTCATATATGTAAATATATATTATACATATAATATATATAATGTAGATATTATATTTGCACATACATTTGTATATTCAATATATATGAATATATTGCATAATGTATAAGTTTTTAATTTATATTTAGATCATGTTATTCCTTCCCTCTTTTTGTCTAGATGCTCTCCAACTTCCTACCCACCCAACTTTAGGTTCTTTCTCAAAACAAAACAAAGCAAAATGAAATCTAATACAACAAAGATAAGAAAACAGAATAGATCATCAAAAGAAAAAGTTAGGTATTTTCAGAGTGTTCCAGATCTCCTACATATTTTGTGCCAGTAGTATTTTTACTGACATTTTAAACCAATGTATTTATTTCTTCTGTCATGTCTTCAATGCAGTGATTCTCTATTCTATCTCTTATATTCTATCTCCTATGAACAGTTTTATTTATAATTTTCTATGGCTTGTATGCATTTTCATAGATTTCTTTAAGAGTTTATTTGTTTCCTCCTTATAACACTTCTATCATATTTATAAAGACTGTTTATAGATCCTTTATTTGTGCTTCAAATATGTTTGAATTCTCAGGGCCTGTTGTGTTAGGGTTGCTTGGCTCTAGTGTAGTCATATTGTCCAGGATGTTGTTTGTTGTTGCTTCTAGGCATCTGGGATTGGGGTGTTGGTCATTCTAGGTGCTGATATCTAGTCTTACCTTTGTTGGGTGTGTTTGTCAGTCCTTGGCTTTTGCATACTCTCAGGTCTTAGAAGAATAGGGTGGTGATGTGTTGTCTGTAGGAAAATCTTCCAGGTTTTTAACAGTGGGACAACTGGTGCTTTCACATCAAGTGTGTTTCTGGTTATTGGGAGTTGACTTAAGAATTGGAGAGAGTTGTGTTATTGTTGGGGCTTCCCAAGAAGACAGAAACCTGAGTGTTCCATCAGGATCTGGTGAGTTAGTCCACTCGGAATAAGAGCTTGGAGTTAGAGAAAGGATAGGAGAAGGTATTCTAGAGAGCTAAGGATGAGACTGGAGGATTGGACTTGGAGAACTGGAGTGGGAGGAGAGGATATGCAATTAGTCCACCTGTTTCCCTTATAGGAGTGGCCTGTGAATTCCCAGAAAATTCCTGCTAGAGTTGGAGGTTGGAATAAAGCAAAGAGCCTTGGCTCAGGAAGAGACATGACCTGGAGACAGGACAGGTTGTGGGGGGAGACTGAAGAGCTGGGCATAAGGCTTGGAAATTTTATTTGGAGGAGAAAGGGAGGTGAAGGTCTGTGCTTAGCCTACCTGTCTCCCTGGCAGGGACACCTTAGGTGTTTCTTAATGTCATCAAGCTAACAATCATGTTCAATTGCCACATACACAATAGAGTTTTATTCAGTCATAAAGAAAAATAAAATTATGTTATTTACAGGAAAATGTACGTAACTGTGGATCGTCCTGTTAAACAAAACAACCCAATCTCACAAAGACAAATATCATATTTTATCTATTATGTGGAACCTAAAAATTGCATATGTGCATGAGTATACACACACACACACACACACACACACACACACACACACCACTAAAATAGAAAATGAATTTATTACAAACAGAAAAGAGACTAGAGAAAGGCAGGAGGAGTTACAGTAGAAGCTAATGACAGTTAAATGTACTCAAAGTACATGGTAACCTTAAATGAAAATGGCATTGTAAAACCTATTATGTTGTACAGTAAATGTACAATAAAGGGAAATGGTCTGAGATGTGGAATACGCCCATTATCTTCAGCTTGCCGTGGTTTCCTGGTTGGCAGTTGTGACCAAAAATGGCACACTTCAAGTCTATGGATAAAGATACTTACAAATCTATGGATATAGAATGTGTGTGCATGTACGTGTGAGTGTGTGTGTCCTCATAAATCTCAGGATAGATGAGGTGGGTCTCTTCTCCCCATATAGCTTCACCTTTGTTTGTGGAGTACTGTCATCTCTAAGTTGCTGTTAGGCAGTCATGTCTGTGATTGAAAGCTTCAGGAAGGCACCACCAGCTGTTGCTTTCCATCTTTTGTCATAGAAAGCAAAGAGATCCATGTTTGCACTCATGTATTTTTGTGGACATAATATAAACTAGGAGACTGCCACATCTACTTGCTTTGTTCTTTGGGCCAGTTGAATCTGTGTGTCAGTGTTACTCAAGGTGGTCATTTCCTGTTATAGTTTAGAAAGGAAGAAGTAGACCTCAATAACATAAATTTATTTTATTTGCATCTTTATATTTATTTTAAAGTGTTTAACAATAAACAAATATATAGAGTGAGAAAATAGTCTTTCATGGCTTAAAATACATGTATAAATAATTACATTACTTTAATGCAATAATTTCAATATTAGTTATAAGTATATCTACACATACCATGTCATGTGAAGAAATAAAACATATACCAATAAGAAATAAGGTAATTGAAACATTGTGGAATATGTTATAATAAAATGCTTATTTAAGTAAGACTTTATTTTCATAATTATTGGACTAAATAAAATGAAAGTCATCTCAAGAATGTAATACTGGGAAAGTAACTAAATTGCTTTATAACTAATCATATTAGCTTCAGAAAACCATGCATATATTACATTCAATAATTTTTAGAATTCTGCTTCTTTGTGACATTGAAAAATTTTGTACATCTTGAGTTATTTGTGATTAGAAACCAAGTTTGTACTTCTTTTTTAAGTTGGTAGATGATTTAAAATTAAGCGAACTAAAACACACAGTTAACAGTTCAGTCATCTTCCTCCTGCTTCTTTTGTCCTTCTGTGTGATGTTGTCTGACCAGTGTAACCTTCACAGAATATTTATTTTGGATCTGATAGACCAAAAACCAGAGTTTGGATCAGTTGTCCTCACCAGTGCCCACTTCACTCAATTAATCTGTTTCTACATCTTGAGATCAGCTTTATTGTTTTGATGTTTTCTTAAAGGAAACATTCATTAAGTCTATTTCCTTAATATTGTTAACACTCTATGCTTGGCACAGTGAAAGTCATGAAAGCTTGCTACTTTTTTAAATTTTTTGCTTTTTCTCAGAGTTTACAACATCCCTCCTTCATGTCCCGAGAAGGAGCACTACAGATTGCCTTCAACTGCAAATCCTAGCATCCCATGGAGTTTGCTACTTTCCTCCACCAACATGGCTGTGGCTTCACTACATGTACTTTTATTTCTATTATTTTTATTGGTTACTTTATTTATTTACACTTCAAGTGTTATCCCCTTCTCAGTTTCCCCTCCACAAACCCCCGTCCCCTTCCCCTGCCTCTCTGAGGGTGCCCCACCCACCCACTCTTGCCTCAGTGCCCTAGCTTTCCCCTACTGTGTCATCAAGCCTCCATAGGACCAAAGGGCTCCCCAGCCAACTGATGCCAGATAAGGAAATCCGCTGCTACATATGCAGCTGGAACCATGGGTTCCTCCGTGTGTACTCTTTGATTGGTGGTCAAGTCCCTAGGAGTTTTGGGGGGTCTAGTTGGTTGATATTGTTGCTCTTCCTGTGGAGTTGCAAACCCCTTCAGCTCTTTCAGTCCTTACGCTAACTTCTCCACTTGGGTGCCAGCACTCAGTCTGATGTTTGGCTGCATGCATCCTCCTTTGTATTGGTCAGGCATCTCAGGGAACAACTATACCAGACTCCTGTCAGCAGGTGCTTCTTGGCATCAGCAATAGTGGCTAGGTTTGATGTCTGCAGGTGGGATGGATCCCTAAATAAGGTGGTCTCTGAATGGTTTGTCCTTCAATATCTGTTCTACAGTTTGTCCTTGCAGTGCTTTTTGAAAGGAGGAATTCTGGATTAATATTTTGATGTGGTTGGGTTGCCATGCCTATCCACTGGATATGGTCTCTAAAGGTACTATTTCCCTTTGGTTGGGTATTTCGGCTAATGGCCTCCCTGTTGGGTCATGGGAGCCTCTTGGGTTCCTGGCATCTGTAACTTTCTAGTGGCTACCCCCCAGTTCTCCTTCCCCCACTGCTACATACCTCCTTTCAAACTCCTGACCCTCTGTACTTGTCCTGCATCTCCTCCTATATCTGAACTGGTCCTCCTTTTCCCCTCTCCCCTCCTCTCTCCCTCCTAGATCCCATTTTCCCTCTAATTCTGGAGAATAGTTTCTTCTTCCTTCTGAGTAGGACTCACACTTTGGTGTGGTCTTCCTTCTTTTTTGAGTTTCATATGGTCTGTGAGTTGTAGCATGTGTATTCTGAGCTCTTTTTGGTTTTTTGGCTAATATCAACTTACCATTGAGTACATACCATGTGTTTTCTTTTGTGACTGGGTTACCTCACTCAGTTTGAGATTTTCAAGTTCCATCCGTTTGCCTAAGAATTTCATGAAGTCATTGTTTTGAATAGCTGGGTAGTACAGCATTGTATAAATGCACCACATTTTCTGTATCCATTCCTCTGTTGAGAGACATTTGGGCTCTTTCCAGCTTCTGGTTATTGTAAATAAGGCTGCTATGAACATAGTGGAGCATGTGTTCTTGTAATATGTTGGGGCATCTTTTGGGTATATGCCCAGGAGTGGTATAGCTGGGTCCTCAGGTAGAACTATGTCCAATTTTCTGAGGAACCTCCTGTCTCACCTTAGTTGGCTCATTTCATTTTTTTCAAAGGCGATAATTGCTGTGAGCTCAAAACATAGAGAAACATTTTTTTTGTTTCTGTTGTACAATAAGTTGCATTCCACTGGTAACTCAACTTACCAAGGGAAAATATTGTCAAATAATTTGAGAAAGGTTTCTCAACTTTGAAGCAGTGGGCTATCAAAATACCTTTGAGGACCACAAAGTCCCAGAAATGATTATTGAGAAACTCCTTGTTAGAACTCAAACCATCTGCAAGCTCAGCGCAGGTACTCAACCAAACTCTCTCCAATTCAGATGTACACTTAGAACATCACAATTATGAAAGCAAATCATGAAGACTCTTCAGTATGGGAACTATAGTCACAAGAGAAAGCAAGAGAGAAAGAGCCCAGCGTATGTTACTAAGTAATTTACCAGGTCTTATACTGTTATTTTATAGAGGAGAAAACTGAGTTCCAATAATTGATGGAAACTTGCTTGGAATAAACAAAGCTTTATAGGCTGAAGCTCTCCCTAAAATGAAAAGAAAATGGTGTTTGGGTATTTGTATGGATTCTGGGTGTACCTGCAGGTACATATTGCATAGTTTGTATCCTTTGGTTTATCTTGGATTTTGATTTTGAATATTAGCTCACTGGTTTTGTGGGACACCTAACAGTGGTCTCTAACTCTTGGGACATTTCCCTCCAATTGGGTTGCCTTTTCTATCCTTGATATGATGGCCTTTGCCTGATTTTATTACATCTTTTTTTTTACTGTTGTCTCTTGAAGGCTGGTTCTTCTCTGAAGAGGAAACAGGTGGAGAGGGGATTTGGTGTGAAGAGGGGAATTAAAGAGAAGCCAAGAAGTGTAGAAGAAGGCAGCCTGTTGGTTGGGATATATTGTATGAGAGAAGATTTTATTTTCAATAATTATTTTAAAGAAAAAATGGCTATTGTTATAGTGAATTTTCTGACATGACAGTGCTGATTCAAAAACTCTACTCTCAGCTTACAGGGCATAAGAGATACTTTGTTATGGAGACATTATGACTTGCCATGGTCTGGGAACATGGATCCAGGTTATCTGGAATTCCATGTTCCAAATAATAACAGATTTGTAATAACAAAAGAAAGGAAATATGTCAATACACTTTAAAAGTATGTTACAGTAAATGGGGGAATCTCTATTATGGGTCTCAAATGATAGCTGATGACATTCTTTGCTTTTGGGTTTGTAGACAATAATGATCCATTTACACATTGTAATTGTTTCCCCTGCCAAGCATACAATGTTGGGTGAAACATGTTAAATGGGAATGACTTTTGAGAGGCTAAAGATAGCTCAAGATAATTGGGCTCTATGCCTGCGACCCTCCAATTCTCCACAATCACAGTAGTTTCATCAGTTAACGTAGTAGAATTTTTAACATAGCTAGAGATAAATCCCCCTCTGCTGCTACAGAACTTCTGTTCACATTGGGAAGATGACACCTTAATTATGCATAATGTTTGTGTTCATTATTTTATTTATCTCATTTAAAAAGTCATTTAACCCACCTAGACCCAGAAAGCTGAAAATCTATTGTGCTACTTAAAAGGAAAAATTAACAGCATATGCTGTAACTCACAAGAGGAGAGTGTATACTGGAGAAAGTAAGATGAAACATGAATAAGAAAAACTAAGTTGAGGATAATATTGACTTATGATATTGTAGCTTAGAGACTGCCTGTTTAAACAGTCAAATTTTGAAAATCAAAGGACACTAGTCGTATTTAGCTATTAGTTTCCAAAACTTGTCATAAGGAAATTATCACTGTACAGTTTTTACAGCCCATAAGTATGAACATTTAAAAGTTAAGCTACCCAGGGCTGACACTGTCTGCCAGAATCTGAATCTGTCCTGCAGTATTGATTACAACACACTCTGGTGGCTGTATAATTTGCCTCTTGCTCCCTCGGATAAAAATAACTCAGTTGGAATTTTTTTTCAGAAAATGATAAATGTTTTCTAAAGCCATCTATGGTACATTAAAGAAATGCAAAAGGCCACCTGGGAAAGGCACCTGGGAGAGGCCACCTGCCAGGCTGCACCATGTGGTAGTTCTTGCAATTGTCTCAGTATTCTGATTTCTGTAAATAGACTAAGGGAAAAGTCTTAAACTCTACAGAACATAATTAACGTTGAGTCTCTGTGGTCTTTCTTTCCTCTATGTTGTAGCTACTTGTTCAGCTCATGCCTAGGCAGCCATGTTAATAAGACTTTAGGCATGTTTCCTTTGTAGGTCTTAGAGCTATAAGCAATTAAGGAATGACGATGGGGGTAGAATTAGTCTCCTCCAGGGATGAGTGTACCAATTGGCCTATCTAGTTCCTAATGATCAGGAAACATTTGAATGCTTTGAAAACATACATCCACGGGCTGGAGAAATGGCTCAGCGTTTAAGAGCACCAGCTGCTCTTTCAGAGATTGTGAGTTCAATTCCCAGCAACCACATGGTGGCTCACAACCATCTGTAATGGGATCCAATGCCCTCTTCTAGTGTGTCTGAAGACATCTACAGTGAACTTATATATAATAATAAATAATAAAAAAACATACATACGAGTAACATTATACAGATTGAGCAGGGTATATTTTGGTACACACACACACGCGTGCGCGCGCACACACACACACACACACACACACACACACACACACACACACAATTTTTTTTAACAACTATTGCAAAATTGGTCCTGAATTTGAAAGAGAGAAGGGAAGGTATATGAATATGAAATGGCTTGGAAAGAGGAGAGAGAAATGATGTTATTATAAAAGGGGATGATAAAAGGCTATACTCAAATCTACTCAGCTTTCTTTTCTTATTAGGAGCTAAAAAACATTTAAGAATAGAGAAAGTTGCTTTGGATTTTAAAAAAGATTCAGACACCATTGGTTGCTTAAAATGTAAGAAGTATATAAATCTTCATTCAGAAATTTTTGGAGATATTTATAATTTGAAATCATTTCTCTACTAAGGAAGTATATATATTTTCTTTAAAGTCATATTGAAATATACAAACATGAAATTATTGGGTATGTATTCTAAGACTCTTACCTTCATTTCAGTGTATGCTGGGCAATAGCCTTTTGCAACCACAAGGGGGCAAAAGAGATGAACTAATTCCTTAACACGATGTCTCAATTCCTTAAATAGCACGATGTCTCATAATGCTTTTATAATTTTATTTACTTTCTAAAAATACTAAACTTGTTCAAGGCCCTGGTAAAAGTTTTGATTATAATTACATAACAGTATGAAATGTAAAAGGCCATATCTTCTGGTTTCTAAGACAGCAGAGTAAATGGCTATATACAGTATATTCCACTGAAAGAAAACAGAAAACTGAATTGATGTCTAGTGAAAAATAAACAAGTGAATAAATAGGAGTAAGATAAATATATTATGCACCAATACCACAGTCGAAATTAAAAAAATAAAATAAATCCTCTGTTAAAGTAATTAAGGCTAGATTCTGTACTGTCTTAAGGGATGTGGGAAAATGAAAACTCACTGGGTTTCTGTGCTTATAGGGGCTTGGACTAGGTAAGTTTTCATTTTCTTTTTCCTTTGCTTTGTTTTTGAATCTCCTCCCCATAAGGAAGAAATGACCATTTGAGACTAAGAACTATGAGAAGAGGATGCTTTCAAAAAGTGGCTCCTCACCCATTCTTCAGTTTGCCATCTCTGGAAGGAGCTCCGGATCTGCTTTATAAGATTTCCATAAAGTCTTTTATTAGGTACTACCTCAGAGGGAGGGGAACAGGTTGCAATGTGTGTAGGCATGCTACTTGCGTGTTTATTACAAGCTGCTTGCAGAAAGCTCAGTCCTCCCTGCTCTGTCCTCCCTAGGACAGGGGTGCATCATTATGGGCTTGGCAAAGCTCAGCCTCTCAAAACCATCAGCTCCTCCCAGCAACAGGTCAAGTTCTGAATTAATCCGAGGGAAAATAAGTGAAGCCAATCGACCATTGACTCTTCAAATAAAAGGACAAACTTTTTCTTGTCATATCCCATCTATGTCTCCTAAAATTACACCAATTTTCATCACCAGGAGTCATTCTTCTTTTTCTTCATGTGAACTTTATGTCAGCGTTGAGCTCTCCTATGAAATGTCTCAAGTCTTAAATAGTATGTGCACCTCTAAAACCTTCAGAGTTCCAGAGATCTGAAAGTAAAGTAAAACGTTAAAGACCATGCCAGAAAATCTATTGCAGAGAATGACTTTTGGCAGGGTAGCAGGTAGGTAAGTTAAAAATAGATGGGTCACCTTGTTGTTTCATGATCTTTTTTTTTTTAATTTTAACTATATAGAAATTCATTGAGATATATAGAATTTAGGTCTGGTTTCTGTTGCTGTAGCCTTTTCTTGATTTTTAATTTGCAAGTTCTTTGCAAAGATCTTGTAAATAAATAATGACATTAAAACTAACCAGACCCGGTGTCTATAATAAAGCTTTAATACATCGTTAAAACATAAAAAATAATAATTGCTTTTCAGATTTTTGTAGATGAACCTCTGTTATGTTCCTGAACAGTGGCAGACAGAGGTACAAGTCCCTAATAATCAGGTTTGTTGACTGCTAATTTCTTAGTGATGCAGCAAGACTTAAAGAGTTGTATGCCTATGAGAATCTCCCTCCTCCTCCTCCCAGTACACTTATAATGTATTACTGACTTTTCTAGGATGTAAGATCTAAAATTGAAAATAACAGCAGTAAAATCTCTGTGAGCTCTAAAAGGTACCTCTGTATCCAAGTCTGATTACTATAACACAGAGGCAAGGCCAGAAAGACAACTGAGGGCCCCACACAAATGTGCATTTCAGGTTATGCTAGGTGGTTGGCTATGGTTCAGGTGAGCTAGACTTAGGGAAATTCACCAGACTGAACAAGCACACCGGATGTACAATTAGGCTAATTCTGGAATTTAGATAGGTCATGAGTGAGCTAGATACCAGCAGTCTCAGTAGGGTGAGTTGGTACATAGGATAGGTGACTAGGGCCAAGCAAAGTTTGTATTTCAGATATAAAAGATGTACAATCAGGGCCAGTACCTGTAGAATGGGAATAGTGTATAGAGGGCTTAATCTAGGCTGATGTATTGGATGTTCAGTCTTGGCTGGCCCTGAATGATGAGTATGGCACATATAGCATAGGCTCAGGCAGACTTCTATTTTTATTTCTTTATATTTCACTTGGGATTTAATTCCCATTCTCTTTACTTGCTGAAATTTTTGTTCATGCTCTTTTTAAATTATCAATTATGTTTATGATTTCTCTTTTAAACTCATATCCTGAGGTTCATGTGGGTAGTTATTCCTGGAGAACTTGGCTATAGGACTCAATTGGGGCATCATTGTTTTAGCCTTTCATGCTGCTTTTGGTTTTGTTGGAGGGTCTGGACTTGTGGACTTTCTCATTGCATGCCTGATATGAGTTAATATACTGCCTTTGTTGAGTGAAAGTTTGGCTCTGGCTTTGCTGTTGTTCAAGCTTGGCTGATTTCAGATAAAGTATGAAGAGCTTGTATGTCAGTCTCCCAAAGGTTCCACATTGATTGTTTTGATTAGAGTGCTGGGTGGGATTCTAGTTCAGTGGTAACCAAGAAAGGGCGTGAATGTGAGACTCTTCCCAGGGTCTGCTTGGGCAAGTGCAGAAGATAAGCTACCTGGGTATTGTGTCACAGTTTCTTTAATGAAAACCTTTTATCTAGGAGGGAAGCTCATAAAACATAAGACGTTAAAGAGGAGGTCAACATTGTACTTTAAGACAGAGTGTTATCAGGGAGGTGAAACAACAGAATGTCCTAAGGGTAAAAAATCCTATCTTGAAGAGAAACTCTCTAAGCTCAGGAATTCAGTGGCTTCAGTAAGTCTCAGAAACTACCCAGTTCACTAGGACTCTTCATCCTACACATGAGTAAGCAATAAGGAATCACAGTGACACAAGTTGAGTTGACGGAGAGCAGTTGAGACCAATAGATCAGGCTGGAAGAGGCAGAGATTAGCTGAGCTTTCTGGAACCTCAGGCCAACTGAGTGACATGGAAAGAATATTAGGCATAAGGTTTCCAGCCTTAATCCACTATCACTTACACTGGGATAGGCTTCAGTGATGTAACTGCCTTCGAGGCATTTCTACTTTTGTAAGGAATCTCTTACCTATGTTCCTGTAAGCAGCTCTAAAACACCTCCTTCATCCACGAAGTAGAATTTTAGCATGTGTGTACACTGTTCTGTCTTTGTTTCCCTATCTGGAGGGAGAAGACATTTGTTTATGTCTCCCCAGGAATAGTATCACACCTGGATAGAACTGGAAGCATAAGTTCCAGATTCATGAGGGATCATGGGCAGTCACTTCTCTAGACCACAATCTGCATGGCCAAAGTTAGATTTTCTGGGAATAAAAGGACATTAAGAATAGATGGGTATCTGGGTCATCACCAGGCTGCAATAGTTAGCATATCCTGAGCTAATCCTGGAACTATGTGTATATTCAAGAAATGAAGTAATTTTTTTTTACTAGAAAAGAATCACAAGTAGATAGCTAGAGTAGTGGGTAGGTAGCTAGAACAGGCCATAGTTTACCTGTACAACCATATTTGTCTAGGGCCTGTGGTATTTTTACAAATTAACTGTGATACCAAATATTTCAATTACTGCATTTTTACAGTTTATTACAACAAAGTCTTTTCAGAAAAAACATAGTGTGTCTTAGTTCTACCTATCTTGAAATTTATTTTTCAGGATTTTCTTCTAGTATTTATTTTGTATGGAACACAATATAAAGCATTTTGTTGTTGTTTGTTTATTTTAGCTAATACATTTGTTACTAATATAAATTAAGAATTTATTTGACTAGAATTTTTCCATATCCTTCCTATTAAATGTCTGCATTAAAGAATAGTTAAAATTGAGTGGAATATTATTCAGTGTAGACCACTTGCTTAATATGTGCAAGTCCTTGAGTTTAATTTCTAGTGCAAACACATACACACACACAAACACACACACACACACACACACACACAGAGAGAGAGAGGGGGGAGGGAATCAGCAAATGACCTTCAACCTAAAACTTCCAAGACAATTTTGCAGGCAAATGTATGGAATTAGAAAATATCATGCTGAGTGAGGTAACTCAGACCCAAAAGAACATGTGTGGTGTATACTCAGTAATGAAAGGATATTAGCCAAAAATGTGTGGAGTACATAGGGTACAGTCCATAGAACTCAAGAAGATTATCAAGCAGAAGGGCCCAAGTGAAGATTCTTCTATACCTCTTGGGAGGGAGAAGAAAAGCATCATGGGAGATAAAGGGATGAAGGGACCTGGGTGGAAGAGGGGAGAGGAAGAGGAAAGGGGGAAGAAGATCAGGTATAGGGGGGGAGAGGAAAGAAGCCCTGAAGGCTAGCAGAATGAATGGAAATATGCAACCTTGGGGAGGTGGGAAGTAGGGAGATCCTTCAGAATGTACCAGAGACCTGGGAGGTGAGAGATGCTCAGAACTCAAAGAAAGGGACCTTAGATGGAATTTCTAAGAGTGGGGACAGGGAGCTTGTAGTCCACCTCCAGTAGAAAGACAGGGCATCAAGTGGAAGGATGGGGTTGCCATCCCACAGTCAAAAACTCTGACCCAGAACTGTTCCTGTCTAAAAGAACTGCAGAGAAAAAATGGAGAAGAGACTAAGAGAAAGGTGATCCAGTGACCAGTCTCACTTGGGATCCATCTCATGAGGAGGATCTAAGGTCTGACACTGTTATGAAGGTATGGTGTGCTTACAGGCAGGAGCCTAGAATGGCTTTCCTCCAAGAGGCCCAGTAAGCAGCTGACTGATACAAAGTTAGATATTACATCTAACCACTGGACTGAAGTCAGGGACCCCTGTGGGTTGAGAGAAAAGCTAGAAGAAGCTGAGGAGGGACAACCCCATTGGAAGACCAGCAGTCTCAACTAACCTAGACACCTGAGATCTCTCAAACACTGAGCCACCAACCAGGAAGCATTCAGTAGCTGATAGGAGGCCCAGACACATATATAGCAGAGGACTGCCTGGTCTGTCTTCAGTGAGAGAAGATGCACCTAACCCCTGAGACCCCAGGGAGTTGGGAGACCTGGTGGGGTGGGAGGGTGAGAAGGAAGATATCCTCTTGGAGACAAGGAGGAGGAGGAATGGAATGAGGAACTATGGGATTGCAGACAGGGAGGGGGCACCAATTTATAAAAATAGTAACAAAAAGAATGTAAACTTTAAGGCAAATAAAATAATTATTAGAAAAAAGAACATTTCAAATTAAGTTTTTAAGTACTCAGAGTTGACAAATTTGTAAACTTACAAAATGTTTTGCTGCTTTTGTTGCTGTGTTGATCCACAGGAAGTTCCAAGGTTCCCCAGCATTGTCAAAGAGAGGTAAGTACAAAAGCCTCCGATGAGAGCCAAATACTCCTTCTGTCTCAGATGTTTCTTCTGATCTTTGCATGTTGGGAATACAGTAAATGTACTTTAAAACATCAGTGTCCAGTTTTCAGTTCATTTAAGCCTCTATTAAAAACCATCGCACAATTTCCTCAGTACACGTTTTTCTGTTCACTTTGAATTTCCTTAGGGAAAAACAGGAAAATTATACATTGTAGATATACAAGGAAGAACTTTGCAAAGGAAATTGTGCCTATCTGTAAGCTCTAAAATATCCAACAGCCATATTATGTTGCTAGGCAATTAGTAAACAGATTGCAATATTTGGGGAGTGTGTGTGTGTGTGTGTGTGTGTGTGTGTGTGTGTGTCTATCAGTGAAATGTCAGGAAGACCAGTATTTGCATCTAATATCAACTAAAAAAAAGATAATTTATATTTGCATATAGAATTGGCAGAGCTCTATCCACTCTTTGTATTGCTTGAAAATTTTTTGAACAAATAATTATATTCTATTGGGAAGAGTTTAACTTTCCCTGTTTTATTTCAGACTTTTGCACTTTTGTCAACATGCATATGAAGTACAATCCTTAGTACAATATTGAATGGGAATAGTAACATACATTTTATTCACTCTTAAAATGAAGCATTCAAATTTTTACTACTTTGTATAATTTCATTTGATTTTTCTCCATAGATATTCTTTATCAAGTCTGGAAAATCAAGGAACTATTTATAATTTTATTTTTAATTTGATCACTTTTTATGGTAAAGGAGAAAAATAGCATTGAATTTTAGAATTTTTACATAATTTTAGATTTCATTTATTTTGTATGCAAATGCAATTTGAATTTCTAACATGTCTGAGTCGCTCAATATATATTTCCAAGTTTTTTATTATTATTTGGCCAACTCATTTCATTATATATTTTTGATACTTATACTTTCATTATTAATTTCTAGTTTTTTTTCATTTGATGTCTTTGATTTGGCCATGCTGGTGTGATATATTAAATTACAATGATATGTGCTCCTAGTTGCTGAACCATCTCACAAAAACACTTTAAACACAAAAGAAATGGGACAATGATATAAAAATAAATATAGACAAACAAATCAAACACTAAATGAAAATTAGATCACTTACAGCAATATCATACAATGTAGATTCATGTATTAAAAAAGCATCACAACTGTAAACATAAAACCAAAACAAACTCTAAATCACACATATCATTGTGGGGATTTGAGTTCAGTTCCCAATAACCATGTTGGATCGTCCAGAGCCTCCTGTAGTTCTCGATCCAGAGAACTGGATGCACTTCATGACCTAAGTAGGTACCTACCCATCTGCATATGCCCACACAGAAATACCACATGCATACAATTTAAAATAAACTCTTTTAAATTTTAAAGATAAAATTCTTTCCCTTATTTGTAACATATAAAAGAATAAAAACAAAAGAATAAGGAAGAGGAGGAAGAGGAGGAGGGAGGAAGAAAGGAATGAAGGAAGCAATGAAGGGAGAAAGAAAGGCCAAATGAAGGATGACTGAAAGAAAGGACAGAAGGGAGGAACAGAGGAAACAAAGACAGCAGGCAGGCCAAGGGCCTCAGTTGAATGAATGTCAGGATCATGCTCAATCTCCATGCATTTTTTCAACTTCCATACTTTTTATTGTTGCAAAATTTTAATTTCATGGCAATATAAGCAGAAAAAAATGTTCCTGCTTGTTTTTCCAAAACCATTTAACATTGAGTATTGTTTTGTGGCCGGTGAGACACAGCAGCTCCTTGTGCTGATGAGAGTGGATCTTCAGCAACTAAAGAACACAATGGCCTGAATTTACTTTTAGCTTGCATTTCTGTTTAAATGTGAATACCATTTAATAGGTTTCATCTCAGTATTTAAAAAATACTTTGATACTTTGCTTAGCTGATCTGTTGATCCTCCTCCTGGGTTCCTATTCCCATTCTCACTGTCTCTGCTGCGGCCCTTTCCCACACCCAGTACTTTTCTTCCTTTAGGTTCAAGTGTCCTATTACTCCACCCACTCCTACTGAAAATCTCTACCCTTCTCATGATGCCTTTCGATTTTCATGTCTTATATACACGTTCTCTCTCTCCTGCTCTCTCTCTCCCTTTCTCCCCGTCTCTTCTTCCCTCTCCCTCCCCTCTCTCACACACACATACATACATGTGCATTCATATCCTTATAACTATTTATATGAATTTAAATCTAGACTAATTTATTTACCCATAATTAAGACTTTTCTATTTTGCAAAAACATAGATGAAGCTGAGAAATTGTTCAGTGAAGCACACTAAGACAGAAACAAAAAGATAACTATTGAGTGTTGTCTTTCATATGCTTGTTTTGTTTCAAACCCTGGTCACATTCATACATGTCTCTGATAATCCAGTGTAGGGAAGTGATCTGGGTACCTACACTGATATATATCCAGCAATGACAAATAGGTTTTACTCCTGTGCTGCTTCTGTGTATGCTCAGTAGATATGATTGCTTGACTCATACATTAATGTAATGTATGTAGAAGTCTGGACTAAGATATTTTAAAATATTATTAATTATTTTATTTCTAATATTTTTGATAGTTTGAATTCCCATCCCAAGCTAATCATTTAAGTCAATATAGTCTTTGGCTTTCTGCTCAGAGGGTAATTATCCTAGTATTGCTAACATGAGACAGCACCCTTCTGGAGCCTAGAGAGCTTGTATGTGGCTGGAGTTTGGTTTCCCACACACGTTAACAACCTTCAACAGCCCATAACTCCAGCTTGAGAGTGACCGATACATCTGGGCCCTGTAAGTGCTGGCACATACATGCATACATCTTTACGCAGATACAGATAAACATAATTAAAATTAAAATAAGTCTTTTAAAGGAACCATTATGCTTTTTATGTTCACCAAGTCAAAGATACCCTTACACAATGGTAACAATGTGCCAACTTCCTCTTCTGTCCCTTAGGTCTCTTCGGATAGCATATGTTTTTAGCAACTTTATTGTGTTCTTATACCTGTACCTCCATTCTAACGTTTATCCTACCCCAACTCCTTTCAACCCCCAACACTAGATAGGAGAGGAAGCAGGTTAGATGGGAAAGGGGACATAAACCTCCTTAGACTACTTCCTGCTGATGAGTGTTAGGGTTCTCAGGTTCCTCGAGGTGAGTCCAGTGTTCAGGATGAGGACTTCTACTTCTTCCTCTTATTCTTTGTTTACAACCACTTGACAAACCACAGTATTAGTGGGAGCAACAGCCTTCTCAGAGTGCCCCTTCTCATTTGGATCTACTCTCCAGCCCCTCCTTTGAAGTAATTGCTTAACCCATACCTGGGATTAAAACTAAAACATATTCACATAACATAACTAGGTTTTAAAAACAATCAAAATTCTTACTTCTGCCCTTTAATCAGACAGTTGGCATTAGAATGGAAACTGTTTTAAGATATGGAATAGAAAATATGGTTCCCAACAAAAGTTATAAAGATTAGATCTGACCATGGAAAAACTTATCATCTGAGACATGAATGTCTTCAAAAGAAAATAGCCAAAGTGATTCACTTTCACAGACTACCTGTTACTAATCTCTCCGAAATAGGGATGCAAATCAATTTCAAAAGGGCTAACCCAAAGGATCAATCACACAGAGACTGGATAACACAGAAACTGGACTGGAAAAGATACAGCTAACTTTCCTGGGATTTGGCCAATATCCCAAATATCATAGGATAAAAAGATATCCTTGCCTCTAGACAAGTAGAACATGATTCCCATACTTCCAAAAGGTGGGATGGATGTTTTTGTCTGTTTGATGTGTTAAGGTTGTTATCAAATAGAGTGGGTGGTTGTTATGGTTGTGGTCATGGAGGAAACAAAATAAAATCAGAGCTCTTTCTCCTCTATGTAATAATGGAGAAAAGAGGAAATGGGAATAAAAACAAGATAGATAGATAGATAGATAGATAGATAGATAGATAGATAGATAGATAGAAATTTAAGGTTATTTTGCTTGATTATTGTTTAGTGATAGAAATTCAAGTTTGCTTTATTTGATTATTATTTGATATGTTGTACATAATCATCTTATTTAAGATATGATGTTAAATTCTAGTTTTCTGTTCCTCATAATTATTTTATTGAGTGTAGATTGTTAATGTTAGAGAAAAAGACATTAAAAAAGAAAAAACAGAAAGGAGAATATGAAGTGAAAATTTCTTGCTTTTTTACTAACTCAGTTATGTCATGTGATGTTTTTCTGGAAGTTGTCTTGTGAGAGGGCATGTGTTATCTTGCTGAAAACAGAATTTTCAGAGGGCACGTGGTGCTCAGAAAGAATATAAATAGAAGCCCACAAACAGTGAAAGGAGACTCCTGCATTGCTCTGCCATGCAATACTTCACTGGTCTTCACTTCATAGAGAAGAACTTATCAAAAGACTTCTGGTGTTATTATGGCTAGCTCTGCCTGCTTCTGCTGACTCATGCTGATTTGGTGAAATCTTGCTTTTTCTACTGGACCATACCACTGATGAATAGTACTTGGTGTTAGTTATGGAACTGGCATGCTGGCATCCTGAAAACCAGGGGGGGAATAGCCCCCAAGGAACTTACTTCTAAACAGCTCTATAACACTCCTTTCCGATTACTCTTCTTTTCCCTGGGTCATGTGGTCTAGAAGGGAGGTTGAAGTGTTGAAGAACCTTTAGCAAAGTACATTTTGAAAAATTTAAGCCTACAGGCATATTCAAATCTCACTTGAGCTGTTTGAACATAGTTACAATTATTCTTTTCAGTTATTTGTCTGATTATTTTTCCAGGTCACATTCATCAGTTTCCTTATTTAGGATTAGTAATTTTTTGGAAGAGATGTGGTACACTAATTTTCTTGTGGTTTTCATGCTGAAATTGCACATCTGAAGTGGTCTGGTTAAGTAAGAGTGTGGAGTAGGAGTTAGAGGTCTCTGGACTTGAGGCCTGTCATCCTCAGACTTCAGGAAACTGAGAAATATAGATGGGGGATTGCAAGGTCCCAGGACCTCCTTACCTGAAATACACTTGTATAGTTCTTAATATGTTAAGCAATCATTTCTTATGTAAAACTTTACTTAACTTTTTTTGCTACTTGAGTATTACTGAGGCATCATTGCATCCATTATACCAGTGTGAGAAGCAGATGTATAAACAAGCTCGCACAACTAATATAGAAGAAAGTCAAGAGTATAAGAGATTAATACAATGTCTTGAATTTTAGCCACATATCCAGAACATTTTTACTGAGTCAGTGGTAATAGAAACTAGATAATTCAGAAAGTAACAACCTTCTGCATCTATGTCCAAGGTTCTGGAAAAAGAATGTTGTATGCAAAACCTTATTCTTTAGGAAGTTTGAAAGTAGAACAGAATGAATGCATTTGCTTTGAGCACATGGATTTTGAACTAATAAGATGATATTCTCTTCATTGTTGGTGAATTGATAAAAATGTTATCTAAATTAAAATAACTTAATGTAAGCATCATACTCTAAAAACTATGTAAATTATGCTATACTAGTGTTTTCTTTTGAAATACAGTTTAAAATAAATAAAAAACCACAGGGAAAATAAAACCAAAGTTAATTTTAACAATGAAGTATAAAATGGAGATTAGTTTCTCAAATAAAAAGCCATCGATGTTGATAGGCCATGTACCTGAGTATCATTCTTACAGTTGATATTTTGTTGAAGTTTGGTTTGTTGCTATGTATTTTAATGCTGAATTCTGTATCCCAATGTCTAGTTGCTACAGACAAGTGAATTCTCACATATGCCAGCTTTTGTTTTGCAAACCTTGTTCCTTGATTTAAAGCTATTTGTTGAATAAAGATGGCTAGTTGGAGTAGGAGGAGCCCAGGTGGAACATGGAAAGTTATATCTCGGGGTTATTGACAGGGAAGTTGACAAAATAGCATAGAGGGTTGATATCTGCCTACCTCTAATGATTTAAGGCTTATTAGAAATATAAAGGTTTTGTGTCTTTTATTTGAGAACGAAATGATCAAAGTTGTGGTAGAAACTTACAATGAATGTTTATTCCAACAGTACTAGATTTAGAACATATTTTATTACTTCACTTATTTAAGTTCACATTTTCTTATGTGTAAAATAATAATGGGTAATAAAAGTGCACTACAGAATTGTTATGGAATTTGTACATGGTGATAGTTGATAAAGTGCCCATTTCATAAGCATGCAAACATGAATTTGGATTGTCAGTACCCACATAAAACTCTTGTTTGGAAGATGAGTCTGTAGGTAAATGCGGAATAAGGAATGAAAAAAAATGTTTGCTAATAATAAAAGTAACAATACGTGGAAGCTATCAGTTCATTAGAAACAACAAATGATTTATGTGAAACCTCAAAACCATGTTTACTAGTTTATTTCTTATTTTGTTGTTTATGTTTATATATCTTCAATAAACTATTTTTTAGATTTTGCTACAGATTTTTGTGAAGCCAACTCAAGTACTGATTTTGCATCCTGTATGTAATTTTCAAACCAGGTAAGGTAAGTGCTCCATGGAATCCATCTTCAATATGGTGATGAGTCACATGAACTCCAGTATTCTGAAGCCGCTTGACATACATGAGTCCGTCATCTCTTAGAACATCATACTGACAAGTGATAATATAGGTCATAGGTAAATGATGTAATATACTGTCATTGGCCAACAGAGGGCATGCCTTTACATCTGTGAACCCTGGGTACTTTTGAGCCAGCTCAGAACTACCAGGAGGAGGAGTTTTATAAAAGTAACCTTTCTTATATCTCTGAGGGAGCAAGGAACTCCAATTCACAAATTGTAACAAATGGCTGAATTCCACAGGTACATGTTGGTTGAGAAGCATGGCTTTCTCAAGGTCTCGGTCTGTAATAAAGTATTCACTCCAGAAACGGATCAATAATGACCTGGTTAAAAGTGGGTATTGTGAATTTTCTTGTTGTGATGGTACATTCATATCAAGAGCCTGAAGGGCAGGATATATTAAGGCTTGGACCTTGAGTTTGATCTTGACATCTGGATCCTGTAGAATCTGAAAAGGATTTAAAATTGCATTTGAATGACTATTTTAATTAGTAGGTATACTTTAATCTAAAAATAATATGAAGAAATAAGATAATCAGATTCAACAGAAATATCTCATACATTTTTCCAGTTCTCTATATTGTCTATATGCATTAATTTCAGTCAAATACCAAGGAAGATTAGAAGCAGAGCTTTAACTGTTAATGAGCATTGTTTGACTTTGACATGGAGAGTTTATCCTTCCAACATAGAAAATGTGAGGTAGTTTATGCATATCCTATTCACAGAATGAATGAGGGGAATTTCTTCAATTTGTTCTCACACCTGTGACCCTAAGAAGGTTCCAATGCTTATGTTAGACAAAAGTGTTCCTTTAAGTAGTGCACGTGGTATGGAAGACAAAACACTGAATTCTAGTTAACTGTGTGGGACTTCTTTGTCTTCAAAATGTTTTAGATTTAGAAATTTTTTCCATCTTTTTAGTCTATGATGGTGTACAGCATATTTATGATATTTTATACAGATATTCAATAATTATGAATCAGAATTATTTAAAATTCTGATTTACAGAAGTGGGAACATATATAAGAATAAAGGATAGTACAACAGGAAAAATAAATGTGTTTAAAATGTTAGGAAAAAAAGGGTAAGTTTACATTTGGATACTGCATTAGTTTGAAAAATATTTGCCTCTTTATGCATACCTCACGTTGTACTAGGTTGCCTTTTAGAGCCATGAGGCATATAGGGTATAGATTCAAACTCTAGAACATCTTGGACATTTGTTTTATAGGATATTAGAGCAAACCACAGAATTTATAGTATCTATTCTCTGGAAATGAAAAGGATTCTTTAAATATAGTAGTATGTGGGAAATAAAATTTAAACATAGCAATTAAATATCCTGAAATATTACGAACAATTTGGATCTTAAAATTATCAAATTATGTCTAGCAAATGATAACTGTAAACCTAGTAATTACTTCCTTTGTGCAATTTCTTTATTCTGATACCGAAAGATATAATATTAATTTGGGCATCATCCACTTATCAATAGTATAGTTATAGTAGTTGGTGTCATCAATTTTACTAGTAAAATCTGTCATAGCATATATATATATATATATTATATATGTGTGTATGTACATATATATACACACATAGATAGATAGATAGATAGATAGATAGATAGATAGATAGATAGATAGATAGATAGATAGAAAGTATAGAGGTACTGTGAAGACAAATGTTTCCTAACATCAGTCCAGGTGTTTCTCTAATATTTTAGCATGCTCATAAATTCATATGTTCTCACCTGCCAAGGACCAGCCTTGGAGTTCTTTTTTTTTCTCCATCTTTATTAAATTGGGTATTTCTTATTTACATTTCAGTTGTTATTACCTTTCCCTGTTTCCAGGCAAACATCTCCCTAACCCCTCCATCTCCCCTTCTAATGGGTGTTCCCCTCCCCACTCTCCCCCCCATTACCGTCCTCCCCCCAACAATCCTATTCACTGGGGGTTCAGTCTTGGCAGGACCAAGGGCTTCCCCTTCCACTGGTGCTCTTACTAGACTATTCATTGCTACCTATGTAGTTGGAGCCCAGGGTCAGTCCATGTATAGTCTTTGGGAAGTGGCTTAGTCCCTGGAAGCTCTGGTTGGTTGGCATTGTTGTTCATATGGGGGTCTCAAGCCCTTTCAAGCTCTTTCAGTCCTTTCTCTGATTCCTCCAGTGGGGGTCCTGTTCTCACGTCCGTGGTTTGCTGCTGGCATTCGCCTATGTATTTGCTGTATTCTGGCTGTGTCTCTCAGGAGAAATCTACATCCGGTTCCTGTTGGCCTCCTTCATCCATCTTATCTAGTTTGGTGTCTGTATATGTATGGGCCACATGTGGAACAGGCTCTGAATGGTCCTCCCTTCAGTCTCTGTTCTAAACTTTGCCTCCCTATTCCCTCCCAAGGGTATTCTTGTTCTCCTTTTAAAGAAGGAGTGAAGCATCATTTTGGTCATCCTTCTTGAGTTTCATGTACTCTGCATGGAGGTAATTTGAGCATTTGGGCTAATATCCACTTATCAATGAGTGCATACCATGTGTGTTTTTCTGTGATTGCTACCTCACTCAGGATGATATTTTCCAGTTCCATCCATTTGCCTATGAATTTCTTAAAGTCATTGTTTTTGATAGCTGAGTAGTATTCCATTGTGTAGATGTACCACATTTTCTGTATCTATTCCTCGGTTGAAGGGTATCTGGGTTCTTTCCAGCTTCTGGCTATTATAAATTAGGCTACTATGAACATAGTGGAGCATGTGTCTTTGTTATTTGTTGGAGCATCTTTTGGGTATATGCCCAAGAGAGGTATAGCTGAGTCCTCAGGTAGTGCAATGTCCAATTTTCTGAGGAACCTCCAGACTGATTTCCAGGATGGGTGTACCAGTCTGCAATTCCACCAACAATGGCAGAGTGTTCCTCGTTCTTGAGAGGTATTTGAGAACCACGAAAGAAATGATTCAAAGTCAAATGGTCAGATACAAGCTAACAGCCTGTGTTCTGTTCCAAACAACTTTCTCTAGAGATCTCCAATCAGCTCCTCCAGATAGCTTCAAGCTCTTTCAGTCCTTTCTCTGATTCCTCCAGTGGGAGTCCTGTTCTCACTTCCGTGGTTTGCTGCTGGCATTCGCACAGTCTTTTATTTACTTATTAATTCTGCCATTTGCTTCAGGTTCTCTTTCATTATAACATAAATCAGTATTCCATGAACACAGCCCCCTGATTCTTGGTAAAAGACAGCAAGCATATTACTTTTAATCATTGCCAATGAATTCAGAGATCCTCCTGCCCTTGTAATCACAAACAATAAACTTAGCTGGACAGGATGCCATCCTGAGATTACCACTCTGACCATGCCTGGACCTAACTTCAATCTGTTCCAGGCTGACCTTGAACTCAGTAATCTACTTGCCTTTGCATATGCCTGCCTTTGTATCCTTCTGACAAGGTGGCTCATAGTGCAGCTGCCTCTGTTCTTTTTGGTTCATGAAACCCTCCATATAACCCACACTGCATCTTTATATTTTGCATAGTTATGACATTACATGTTTTTGAGCTCTTGTTTTGAGAGTTCTTTTCCTACAGCCTTAAGGGCTGTCCTAAAGGTCACAGAGTTCACCATTTTTGCTGTGCTTATAGACACACCTTTACCTCCTGGATTCGTGCTGCTCTTATTATCATGGTGTCATTAACCTTGGCAAAAAAGACATTCCCTAATAACTTTGGCATGGAGAATATTTCCTATAATAGGAAATATATATATATATATATATATATATATATATATATATATATATAAAATCACAAACAAACCTCATGCCTAGCAGTGGTCAACACTCATGGAGGCCTTGCCCTGCTGGCTTTGCTGCAGGGTCTGGAAACCATGGCATACTGTCCATTCCATGATCAAACAGGACTCAGCACTCACTGACCTTTAGAATATCTGAGGAAATATGTTTATATGTAGGGTGTTTTAAAATAAACAGACTATGAAGCCTACCTGTTGGGTCACAGCTGCAGCTAAGTTTCCACCAGCACTGTCCCCAGACACACCAACTCTTCTAGGATCTACACCATATTTTTCAAGAATGTCCTCTTGTAAGAACCATCGTAAACTACGATATACATCTTCAAACTGTTTTGGAAAATGGTATTTTGGGGCTAAGCCATATCTGTGTGAGGAATAAGAGTTCCAAATTAATGAGTTTTAATTAAAGATATGTGATGTATCTCTAAACTAAAAATCTGTTTTCTTTAATAATAAAAATATTGCTAGCTTTTTACCCACAGAATCTCCATCATAAATCTTCTCTGATTTAATTATTATACTAGTAAAACTTTGAGTAAAACAAGCAAATTAGTTGAATCAAAAGAAAAAGAGTGAAAAAAACAATAGGTAATACATTCCCTTAATAATGTCTCCCAGTACATTTTTTATAACTATTATACTTAAAATTATCAATGAAAAAAATCTTATTAATAATATGTTTGAACTTCATAAATAACAAAATCTATCTATGTGATCATTGCATTTTATTAATTACTTCATTCTTCTCTTCATTTCCATCAAATTGATTTCTTATCAGTTATTGCCATAGTATGCTATATTTGAGAATATTCCTTTTCTTGTTTTATGTGTAGCTTAAGGACAAATTACTTTCAGTGTTGATTGTGTTAAGTGTGATGGTGAACTAACCTTTTAAATAGAGTTTATCATGTAATTCCAAGAAGGATCATATTATACAAAACTTATGATTCTTAGTTCACTTGTGGATAAACTATATTTAATTAATAATATATAACATATAAAAAATCTCCAGGTAAAACTTCAAATCTCATTTCCCTGTGATTCTCTGATTGTAAGCACTCATTCTGCTGAAGGAAACAAGGCTAGAATTTCCATGCAGGTTCTTTGTGCACACGATGCACCCCAGTTACTATGTTCTAATGATTTCTGCACTTTCTCTTTTGATCCCCGGTTGATTTGAGCATTTCATGTTGCTTTTTTGTTTTGGTATCTCTGACTCTATTCTGGCCAACTTAGGTTTGATTTCTTTGTTTACTCTCTTAATTTAATTTGAAGCCTTCCAATAATAACATAAATAAATAAATAAATAAATAAATAAATAAATAAATAAATAAATAAATAACCAAGAGCATTGGTTTCTTGCTATAGAAAGCACATGGCTAAGGGCTGAAGAAGCAAACCATGGTCTTACTCAGTTGACACAACAACGGCATCCAGTCTATGGGCAGTCTGTCTTGACAGAGTGTCATACATGAAGTAAGCTGAAATCAAGAAAACGGAGTGAGAGGGTGGCAAGCATATGAATGGAAAGCAAATCGGTAAAACCACATCAGTGTCTGCTGCTCCTCACAGACCATCTACAAATGAGCTGAGGTGTTTGTTTTGTCCATTTCACACACCTACTCTAAAGCTCTGGCATTCCTATCAAGCTTCGTGTCTTTCCCTCTCATTTGGCAGATTTTACCTTTACAGATTTTAGGAATATTGTTGGAAGAACAAATAACTTTGCCAGACATTAAGGAGCATAGTCAGACCTAGTAGAGTCAGAGGTTATCACAAAGCACAGATACATAATAATGCTTGCTCCAACAGAGTTATATAGAGAGCTACCTAGAAATAGTGTTAGATATCAATAAAACTGCCAGAAAGATAAGGGAAAAAGTCAGCCCTTATTCACAATCCATTCATAACTAAGGAGAAAGAGGGAAAATGAGATTTTGGTGTATTTCCACCTTAGCAATGCAATGGGTTAAGAATGGACAATATACATGCACCTGGGCTTAGGAAAGTGTTCCAAATACACATAATATAGGTTAAAAGTAAACCAGAGCCTGCAAAGTTTCCTCCAAATTCTCAGGGTCAAAAAGACCTCTTCCTTAAGTCTCACACCTCACATTCCAGGATACCTCATATTCCAACATCTTAAAATCAGCTTATGAAGCTATCACAGGCTCCTTGATTCATTATAAAAAACATACATTATAAAATAGATTAGATATATTGATTATATATTATTTATATTTTCTCACATTTAATAAAGTCAAATTATGACACGACTTTAATTGTACTGTACAACCTATATGTAACAAGTGAAATGGGTAATGTCAAATAAATATAGCATGTTCAGCTTTATGCTTTTACATCTACTATCTTTGTCTCATTTCCTTCATTTAGTGCTTTATAAAAAACCAGAGCCACCATCTATATTGGTTGCTATTTCACCCACTGTTCAGTTCACACCACATTTGTTCTCACTAGAGTATTCCACCAATTATACAATAATAAAGTTCTATGTTTAAGTGAGGTTTTTCTATAGCTTTGAGTAGTAATTAATTTACCTTTCAGAAAAGAGTGCATTAAGCAATTGAAGTATTATTATCTAACTTACATGTGACTTTATATGTCTTTTTATGCATAGTCAGTATCACCTTTTATGGGATAAACAAGAATGTTCACCCAATGGGACATACCAGCACTCCCCAGACACCAGCCACCACCATGAATAAAAAACAAGCCCCTCCTGAGCGTCGTTGACTTCCTTTTGGGTATATATATGCGAACAGGAACACTGTTGAAATCAGTCTCCATCACAGTGACATTCTCATCAGAAGTGGGTGGGACATCTTGAAATCTCAGAAAAAACTGTAGCGTGTCCATGAAATGATTGATTCCCAAAAGTTCACCAAAAGAAGCCTATGTGGAGAGGAAAAAAATTACAAGTGTGACTGTAAGTGTGTGTGTCTGTGGGGGTGTCTGTGGGGGTGTCTGCGGGGGGTGGTGTCTGTGTGTGTATAAATGCAGCCTGCTGAGCCTCTCTAGTCTTGTTCATATGGATATGTATTTATGGCTAACTGCTTGGTATGGATAACTTGTCAGGGTCTTTTCCCTCGAGATTGCTTCTCCCTCTCTCATCACCATCTATAACCTGTAACTCTTCAGCTACGGATCGGATCTTACAAAATTTCTGCCATTCACATTGGAAAGTCTGCCTGAATTCCTAGTATCCTTGTCTTGCTTTGGTCACCAATTTCTGGAGATTTCTTGGGCTGTTTCTCTCTCTCTCTCTCTCTCTCTCTCTCTCTCTCTCTCTCTCTCTCTCTCTCTCACACACACACACACACACACACACACACACACACACACACACACACACACACACACACACGAAACTATGTCACCTGTCCTCAGACATCTCGGTCCTCTGGCTCTTAAACTTTTTCTCTCCCTTTGTGTATCACATCCCTGATCCTTAGGTATAGGGGTTGTAGATGAATCTGTTGGTCAGGGTTTTTTTTTCTTTCTTTTTTTGTAATTTTATTAATTGTGACTTTTTGTTATGGTTTCTGCACGCGTTTTTCATAACAGTATATGTATTTAGAAAGCAATGAGAAATTATACTGGTTTAGTTTTCCTCAAAGTCAGTGACAGCTATAAATCTTTGACTGTGTTTATAATACCAGATAAAAGTCCCCTCCTATTGAGTAAGCCTTAAATTCAATCAGATTAGTGTTGGTTACCTCAAGATGTGATTGATACTGTTGCACCCTGGGGCACATCTCACAATGCTGGCTATTCTTGTACATTATAGATGCCATAGCTGGGTAGGACTATTTATTGATTTACTCCCTCAATATCTAGCACAGCTACTATGAGAGCTACTTGTCAAGGAGAATGCTTTCAGGATCCAGTTTGTTTCTTGTGTGGTGTCTTCAGCAACAAGGTCTTACTTTCAACTTTTTGACAGTTACCAGTAGCAGTGGCAGTCTTTTACAAATGGATTTTTGTTAGATATAGCTGGTGGGAAGATTTTTACTCTCAGGTGTAACTTTTTGAGTTAACATAAAACAAGGTATCCCTGTGATATTTTTCAAACATTCATAGAGTTGTCTGTCTTTCCTCTCCTCCCCCTTTATTATCCTTCAATTCAATCCCAGTTTCCAGTTAATCCTTAGAGTCTGATTTCCCATTCTTGTTTTGTCTTTCTATCCCCTCTCTTTCTCTTCTTCCCCCATGATCTCTTCTAACTTCTCTGGTTTCTACAGTGGCTCTAGGTTATATACTAACATCTAAATATTGAGAACTATAATTCACACATAGAGGACATGTAACAATTGTCTTCATAGTATGAGCTACCTCACTCAGTATATTTTCTTTTGTAATGTATTCTTCCCTTATACATTTCATCTCAACTGCAGCTTCTAGTTCCATGATTTCAGTTTTCTTCAGAGATGAATAATATTCCATGGTGCAGTTGTACCACTCTTTCGTTACCCATTCATCAGTTGAGGGACATTTTGGTTGTTTCCATTCCCTAGCTATTGGATCTAGAGCAACAAGTAACACAGCCAAACAGATATTTGTAGAGTAGGACATTAAGTCCTTTGGGCACATGCCATTGAGTAGGATAAATGAGTCTTAGGGCAGATCTACTTTTAGCTTTATGAGAATTTGTCAAGCTGATCTTCATAATGTTTGCACCAGTTTGTAATCCCAGCAATTGTGAATGAGAGAAACCCAGGCTAAGAAACACAAGAGATGACCAGAGGGTGGGAGGCAAGTGAAAGACCATAAGTCACAGAAGCCAATATCCATTGGTACCATCAGAACCCAATTCTCCCACCACAGCAAGCTTTGGATACCCCAACACACATGAAAACCAGGATGTTAAAATCCTATCTCATGAAGACAATAGAGTCCTTTAAGAAGGATATAAATAACTCACTAAAAGAAATACAAGAAACACAGGTAAACAGGTAGAAACCCTTAAAGAGGAAACAAGTCCCTTAAAGATTTCATTTTTAAATTTTATAATAATTTTAATTTTGTCATTTTTTCTTGACTCTTTGATTTTGAGTTATTTTATATTCTAGATATTAATCTTCTATCAAATATATAGCTAGCAAAGATTCTCTCCCTCAGAGAAATTCATCTTCATTCAACTGATAGTTTTCCTTCCTGTTCAGAAGCTTTTTAGTTATCTGATGTCCCATTTTTAATGGGTGATCTTAATTCCGGGGTAAAGGATATTCTATTCAGAATTTTTCCACACCTATATTTTATAAGGTACTGTCTAGATTTTCTTCTAGCATTTCAGGTTTCACACTGACCTAATTTTATTTTGAAGTTGATTTTGATAAAGTATGATAGATAAAGGTTTGATTTAATTCCACTATAATTTGTTGAAGATGCTGTCTTTTCTCTAGTGTTTATTTGGCAACTTGTCAAATATCAAATAGCTTTTTAAATATGAATATACTTTTGCATCTTCTTTTTGACTAATCTAAAATCTATATTTCTGTTTGTGTCATGTAAACACTTCATGCTTTTTATAATTTTGTCATCAAAACATGACATAAATTCTTTTTATATTTTTCACCTATATAATTTAACATGTTAGTTAGAATGCCTTACTTTTAGTAATCATATTGCATTTTTTCATTTAAAAAATTTCATACAATATATTTTAGGTATGTTTCCCCACCTCCCTGCCCACCCAACTAACTGTCTCTCTGTCTCTGTCTCTCTCTCTGTCTCTCTGTCTCTGTCTCTGTCTCTCTCTCTCTCTCTCTCTCTCTCTCTCTGTCTCTCTCTCTGTCTCTCTCTCTGTCTCTCTCTGTCTCTCTCTCTCTCAAAAAAAAAAAAAACCACTAAATGAAAAAACTAAAGCAAACAAGCAAAAAAACCTAACATAACAGTAAAAGGCCAAAACAAATCATAATCATACTCTTAGCAAAGGCACAAGAATAAGGTAATATTAAATTGTTCCCTATATAATACAATCAAAGCTTGTGGTCCTAGATATGTATGTGGATGGTTTAAATTTTATTTATGATATAATGAAACATATTCATAGCTGACTGATATACCACAAAGATGCCGAAGCCACATACTAGAAAAGAGACAGGCACTTGTGCTGCCAGAATGGGATGTCCACTTGTAAAATAACTAAGTCCCACAGTCACCTCTCACTCTGCACAAGAGCAAAATGAAAATTCATGAAAAAACTGCAATAGTAAGCCCCAAACTCTGAGACTTCTAGAAAAGACATTAGGTTATACTCTACATTTATATGAAAAGGAAAGGAGTCTATAAATACAATTTCATTTTTCATATATTAAGACAACAACAGACAAATGGCCCCTCCAAGAAATGAAAAGTTTCTGTACAGCAATGGAAATATATAATGGAGTGAAGAGGAACCTATACAAAATGCCCATATGTGCAACTCCAGTGACTCCAACTGGGAATTACAGGGTCTTGTTTCCTGTGTTGCTTGTTGTTTGTTTGTTTTGGTTTTGTCTTGTTTTGTTTTGTTTTTAACCAGTCTTTCTAACTGTCCCTCATGCATGGATTTCCATGCATGAATCTAAAACTACTGCATAGATTTCTACAATTAAACAGAATGCTATTCCATTCTTCTTTCCCTGAAGTTGAATCTTCTGAAAAGCTCCATCTGGCAATACTGTAAAGCACACATTCTCTTTCTATCCTCTACCACTCTTCCTTCTCCTTTCCCTCTTCCCAGTTTCTGTCTGTAACTGGAATTAGATCTAAAGAAGGATCATGCTAAGAAACTTCTTTTACAGTTCCTATTTTCTCTTTTTTTAAGTTATTCAGCATTCATAAGGTCAGTTAAAAATCAGAACTTACCAAATCTCCTCCAAGTTTTAGAAGTGTATTTCCCAATATTATTTTCCAAGGCTCTTCAATATCATCTGGGAGAGGTATATAAATATAATAAGCTACAAGCACCACAGATATGAGAAGAAAAATGGTTCTTCCCATGTTTCCTTCTGCTCTTTCTACTTTGGCACCCTATCAAGCAAAACTGATTTTAAATCTTTGAATGTTGAAATTTAACCTGTCATAAAGTGTTACCTAACTCACTCAGTCCAAATTCCACTGCGCAATCTCTTAGTGCATAGGCACTCCAAATCCACAAAGAATTTCAAAATAGAATTTCTATCTCTAAGATACTTCTTATCTAGTAGCAACAGACTTGCTGAACTGTTTGCAACGAAAAATGTATCCTTTACAAAGGCATTATTATTCAGACTCTCTTACTTGTATGTAATGGGTATTATGACGTATGTGAAAGACAGTGAATGTGTCAAGTAGAAACTAATAGAAGGTCAACAGCACTCTTAAAGCTATGTGAGATTTTAAGAAGAAGCCATTTTCCCTTTATTCCCTCTGTGCCCTGCTCTCCTCCCTGCTGTGAAACTCCAGGATTTTTTAATGACTGTTCAAGGGCACTGCTTAGGAAGTAATCTGTTCTGTTTATATTATTTCCATTATTTTGAGAATATAGTATAGTTATATCATGTTTCCTTTCTTGTCATGGGTCAGCTGATTCCAGTCAGTACAATCTCAACTTGAAAAACTTATTTCTCTTCATTTTATATTTGACTGCACTAATAATATGACAATTCTCACCTTTTAGTCTGATGTTCTAATTTAAAACATCTCCTTGGCTGTTACGTTTATAGCTACTATCAGTGAATCTGCAATAAATCTATACTAATCCCCATTTGTTTGGATAGTGAATGACTCAAGTGTTGAATGACTCAAGTATTAAATTCTGTTTTATTGAGCTTCAAGCATATCCCACACCAAATTCAACCAATTACTTAACTTTCACAATAAGTATATTGCATTAAATAATCTTTATATCAATATCAGGGTGGAAAGATGAATATTACTAGACTACTTTTTAAAGAGTAAACATAATTACATATTTCTAAAGCTAATATTTTATATTGGATCCTATGTTTCATGAAGGCTTTATCCTGGAGCTCCATGAAAGCAAACCAGAGTGGAAATCTTGGTCTACTTTTGTCTAATTACTGTACATGACTATCTGTGTTATGCGCTGAGTGTTTTTCTTCACATGATATGAGACAGTATTAAGTGAGCAGATGGTCTTGTGAAAGAGATCAGTGATGGCAAAGGGAAGAAAAAAAGAAGCCATGAATTTGAAAGAGCAGAAAAGGGTCTGGAGGGAAAAAGAGGAAAGTAAGAAATGTTGTGTTGTAGCTGTATTATAACCACCCCCTAATTTAAAAGAATTATGCATCAGGAATTTTATATAATTATTTGTATGAGAGGATTGTTAGAAATGATTTGTTGATTTGGAAAAACTAGTAGTTGTTTTTTTTTTCAAACCACTAATGTTTGTTTTGTTTTGTCTTGTCATATCTGCCCACTTCTGTTTTGACAATTGACTCAGATTTATTTTTCCTTTTATTCTTTTAATTCAAGATGCCTTTCTTCTTTCAGTAAACATGTTGGCAATGTTCAGGAAAGACTAAGTTATGGTAAAGTTGTGGCAATGTTGTTGTCTGTTGGAAATGTGTTTTTGGTCTCAGGATCTATCTCCAGTCTGCCCTTCTGGGCTGACCATATTGTTGAAAACACCAGAATTTTAGCTTTAGAACATAAAGTACTCAATATCAAATTGATCAGGAGATTTTCCTCCCACTGGCTACCTTTTTTGTCATGCTGAGTCAGCTAGAGGAGAAACATTATCAGTGGTTTTAAGCAGCACCGAAATGAATCAGCTTCAGTGCCAATCTCCCGAAAGAGATGTGTTTACTGGTGTAATATTGCCTTAAGTATTGTGGGTGACTAACCCATTTCTGGTTAGATTTGAGGTCTTCTCCATAGAAGTAGATTTCATCTGCAGTACTGCTAAACATATAGTCAAAAGCCTGGGGCTTGGGCTGTCAGAGGCCTAGGATAGAATGTGTTATTTTTCTGAATGGTTATTCTGTCAAATCAGTCCTACAATTTGGTTCTCAACCCTCCTAATGCTTCAACCCTTTAATATTGTCCCTCATGCTGTGGTGACCCCCACCTATAATATTATTTCCATTGGTACTTCCTAACTGTAATTTTTTCTAGTATCCTGAATTATACTGTATTGTAGATATCTGTGTTTTCCTGGTCTTAGGTGATCCCAGTGAAAGCGTTATTTGACCTCCAAAGGGTAACTTATAGCCACAAGTTTAGAACTACTGCACTGCTGCTCTACAATTCTGTGATTATAATAATATATATATATATATATATATATATATATATATATATATGGAGAGAGAGAGAGAGAGAGAGAGAGAGAGAGAGAGAGAGAGAGAGAGAGAGCAGTCAATGGAGAAATCCATAGCTGGTTAGAGTAATGAGAATAAGACACTTGAGTCGATTCCTCTGTCTCCTGTGTGAGATACGTGTCGACCCGGGATCCCGCTAAGACCCAGGATCTCGTTAATAAAGCTACCTCGTGCTTTTACATCAAGAATGGCTACTCGTGGTTCCTGGGGGCACCCCATCCCTCAATTGGAGCGAGAGACACATCCCCGTTTTGGGGTACGCTCTTTCATTTGGGGGCTCGTCCGGGATCGGAGCATGACCCCCAGAATCCCGAATGCCCCTTGGAGGTACGTTGGTGTGAGTGTTGAAAGCGGCCGCTGTGTATGTGTATGTATGTGTGTGTGTGTACATTGTGCTTCTCGTACTGTGTATTGTGCCATGGTCTAAGGTTTAAGTTGGGTGCACTCGGGTGGAAGGGCTTCCCACCCCGAATTTGAGTGCACCCCGTTTTCGAGTACATCTGGGCAGATGGGTTTCCTGCCCCGTATTTGAGTGCACTCGGGCGGAAGGGTTTCCCGCCACGGACAGACAGTACACTTGGGCAGATGGATTTCCTGCCCCGTATTTGAGTGTACTTGAGCGGAAGGGTTTCCCGCTCCGGACAGGCGCCTGTGAGTAGAAGGGTTTCCTACTCCGAATAGTCTTTTTCTTTCTTTTTTTTCCTTTTTAGAAAGCGCACTGGGGGACGCCCCAATCGCGCAGGCTCTGGGACGCGTGAGAGACGTTCCGAGAGCCAGCCTTTGTCGGGAGGACCCGGCAACTAGCAGTCAAAAAGATCTGACTGTGACTTGACTTTGGAGGTTGAGTTCGGCTGCCTATTTAAGTATAGGCACGGACAAGTGTGCTTAGATGTGTTAGTGTCTGTTGTCTGTATTCTGTTTCTGTGTTTGGTATCCCAGAAGCAGCTAAGGTTAAGCTGCAGTTTGGGCCAGGTACTGAAGGTAGCAGGCATCTGTGGAAATTGGTTATAGGATGCTTTGTCTTGGTCTTGTTTGTCTGGATTGTTTTCTGTGGTATTGTCCAGTGTCTTTTTGACTTTTGTTTCATGTTTGAATTTGGACTGACGACCGTGTTTAAAATCTTGGACTGACGACTGTGTTTGAAATCATGAAACTGTTTGCTTTGTTCACAATGAGTTTTACTTGGTCCTGTTGGTGCTTGTTAAAAGTTGAAACAATTTGCTTGAGAGAAATTGTTTTCTGCCAGGAGTTTTATCTTTTCTCTTGAGCCTCCTCCCCAAGGAGAGATGCCCCAGGTTGGGGGGCAGAGAAGCCCCTAAAATAGTTTCAAAAAGAATCTACAACCAACTGTGAAGAACTTTGTTTTGCCAGTCAGGATTAATGTTTTCTTTTCCATGGGCCTTTAAACCCAGTGAGACAGTTTGGTAAAGGGCTGCTACTGAGGTCCTGATAGCCCCAGGTGAACTGGTTACAATTCTTTTGTCAGCTGCTTAGTATCTAGCACCCAGGTTCTAATCATCTCTCCATCCTTTTGTTATTAGTTGTTACTAGAAGCCTAGTGTCATTTGGAGGCTGGTTCTCTTGAGAGGCAAAGCCATGGAGCTGACACTGAAGAGAGATACTCCTTGAGGGAAAATCTAAGCTTGTGCTTATTTATACAATGGCCTTTTTGTCCAAGAAGGCCTCCTGGTTTAGCTGTGGGACTAAATGCTGTTTGCCCTCTTCACAAGATTCTCCTGTTTTCTCACCATCCCATTTGAGATGCTTGTTAGTAACTGTTACAGGTCTTCTTTACCACCGAGGAAAGACGGAATCCTATTGGAGACCAGAAAGAAGGTTCCAACACGGATAGAAGGCCCTCACTTCTGCCTGCTCTCTTCAGACGCCTGAAGGTAGGGAGTGCTCCAGGTCTGCCGCCAGGCTCCAAGGGTGGGTCTCTGAGGGGCTGGAAAATGCCCCACCAATCTGGCTAAGATAAGGAAAGGATATGAAGAGAAAGTTACAGAAACTTGAAGGGTTAAGCTAAGTCACTGAGAGAGTTATTGTAAGTTGCAGAGAAAATAAGTTTGATGTGTGGTTCAGGGTCTGTGCACAAAAGTGGACAGCACCTAATAGATGCAGACAGAGAGATTGAAAGAAAAAAAGAAAGAAAGAAAGAGGTAAAAAGAGCAGGAAGCTAGGAAAGAAGAAGTTAGAGAGCTTAAGAGAGATAAAAGATGAGAGAGAAACATACTGACCACAGTAGTTAGGGAACCTAGGAAGATAGTACCTGGCAACAGAAGAGAATTCCTGGCTAAAGATCAGTGTGCCTAATGCAAAAAAAAAAAGGACACCGGGTCAGGGACTGCCCAAGAAAGAACAAGAGGGGCCACTGGAGAGCTTCTTGGTCCTAGAGTGCTGGCTATGTACAGAGATAGAAGGGAAGTGTGGATACAGGGACCCAGTGTTCTGTGTTTCTATGCCCCCCAGTGGGCCAATATCCAAAGACCTTGAGTGCAAGGGGCTACTGGCAATGAACAATACTTATGGACTGCCCGAAGAACAGTGGACCTTGGCGTGGGCCGGGTAACCCACCCACTAATTCATGGTCATCCCTGACTGCCCCTATCCCTTACTCATGAGAAAATTGCTTTCCAAATTGGCTTGCGTGGGCTGAAATGGCTGGGTGAGGCCATGTGTATGCATATCTACAGACTGTGTATGTGGAGCTTAAGACCTGTCTCAGTGCACCAGTACCTGATGCTGGGAGATGAATGGCTTAGCGCTGTTCTGCTTGGAACATATCACTCCTGCCAGCCGGGCACTAACAATTATCACCCAATCCAGGACTTAAACTGTGATAGAGTGACTGATGTTTTGCCTTTGAATAGAGTGTCCCAAAAGATGGGACCACTGGTCAGCTGCCATGGACTAGATTCTCCACCGGTTGGGGACAATCTGGTCACCTTGCTGTCCAATCCTGACCTGGAGCCACTGCAACATGAGTGTCAAGCACTGGCAGAAGCCTATGGATGGAGGAAAGACCTCTGCGACTGACTGATTGACCCCTGCTGAAAGCCGAGGACCTTGTCCACAGACGGGAACAGTTCTCTTCATGAATGAAGGTCAGAGACAAGTGGGTGCTGCCATGGTGGACAACATGATGTCATCTGGGATGGCTGAACCTCAACCCCCCAGTACATCAGTGCCGCAGATGCCTTTGCCATCTCTTGGATGTCCTGGTGAAGCCAACAACTGTGAGTACTATTCATTGCTCAGGATATCAGGAGGGAAGAGATTCAGTGGCATGGGGCAGTAACAAAGCAGATAAAGTGGCTCAGGAAATGGCTATGCAGGAGCCTATCCTGGTTACAGGCCTGCAAGAGACAGCCACTGAGAACTAGGATCAGACTAAGGGATGACCTCACTTAGAAAAGGCCCAAATTGCTTAAAAGATAAAGGACAATGGCACACTTGAGGGGAAAGCTATACTCCCCAGAGAACAAAGAAAAGACTCACTTTGCCAAATACAGAAATGGACTCATTTAGGAGATAAGAAGTTTGTCCAAGTAGTTAAGGTGTATGTAATAGACTTTAAGATTTTAGCCAGAGAGACAGTAGAAAGTATAAGGTATGTCAATAAGTGAATGCTTAGCAAGCAAACAGGGCAAAGAGACCTAGAGAGTTTAGTGAAAAGTCGAAGTGAACTTCACTGAGATAAAACCAGAACAATATAATCACAAGTATCTCCTAGTGCTTGTAGATACTTTTTCAGGAATAGATAGAAGCTTTCCTCACCAAATGAGAGACGGCCTCTACAATCAAGAAGATACTGGAAGAAATATTCCCCAATCTGGAGTGCCCAAGGTAATCTGGTCAGACAACGACCCTACTTTCGTTGCCAAGGTAAGCCAGGGTGTGGCCAAGTATTTAGAGGTCGATTGGAAATTACATTATATCTACAGACCTCAAAGTTCAGGACAGGTAGAGTAAATAAATAGAACTCTAAAAGAGACCCTGACCAAATTGACCATGGAGACTGGCACAGACTGGGTAGCACTCCTTCCTTCTTGCTCTCTTCAGAGCAAGAAATACCCCTTCCAGATTCAGCCTTACCCCCTTTGAGATCTTATATGGGGCCTCAGCTCCCCTGACTATATTAGATGATGTTACTGAACCAACATGTCATAGTGCCATAGTAATAATGATTTGTGTGCCAGGCTAAAAGACCTACAGGTGATACAGAAAGAAATCTGCTCACAGCTGACAGCAGCCTATGCTCCGGTGACCCCTGAGACATCCCATCAGTTCCAGGTCGGAGATTGCAGCTACACTGAGCCCAGACACTCTAGCCTCGCTGGAAAGGACTGTACCTGGTGCTGCTGACCACCCTGCCAGCTGTCAATTCTCAGCCCTCACCAGCCGTGTACTAGCTGTTAGGTTAGGGCTGAGAGCTGGGACCTAGAGGGAAATTCAGTCATGTTTGTCCTGGGTTCTATCAAGATAGGTGTGGGGATAGGCTTGATTTCTATTACAAATGATGTAACATTGCATATGTTAGTACTCCTAACACTTCTTGGGACTGTGCCTCAGGGATCACAATCTGTATGTGCTGTGCGGTTGATGGTTCTGAGACAACAGTACCAGTCAGTTAGGACAACTGGTGAGACCAAATACGAGACTTGATATCAAAATTCTAAGATTAGAATTACTTAGTAGAAGAAGAGGGGAATGAAAGGAAAATTATACAGATTTAAGGTTTAAAAATATGAAGTTAAAAGAAAATTCAGACTCAGGACTAAACACTGTGAAAAGCAAGTCCAGGCAGCCCGCCCTGCGCTAGGACTAACAGACCATAAGATAAAGAAAAGGAATGCAGGAACCAGCCCGAGTTATCAGGACTGCCCCAAACCATCTGGCAGAAAGGCACCTCCCCCAGCTTACTCAGAGTCACACCTTAACCAGATGTCCTTCAAACCCTGATACGCCCCTAGCTCCTAAAATCCTGTACGCTCCAGTCAATACATACTCTCCAGCTGTGCTGTAATCTCACTGCCATGTTTAAATGAGCCAATCACCTATAGCCGGGCCAGAAATTAGCCAATTGTGTGTAACCGCGCCAACCCCCCTAACCTCCCCTATATAAACCCCCGAGTTTGAGGAGAGGTCGATTCTCTGTCTCCTGTGAGAGATAAATCGACCGGGATCCCTAAGACCAGGATCTCGATTAATAAAAGCTACCTCGTGCTTTTACATCAAAAAAAAAAAAAAAAAGACACTTGGCTCAAAGCCTTAAACAGGACATGTATGTTACCCATGCCACACAAAGATTATGAAAGCACCATGACTGAAAAGTAAGAAAGAGTTTAATACCTGGAAAATGGGGAGGGGAGCTTTTAAATGTTGTGAAATGACATGACTATCTCAAGCATGATCTCAGAGCAGTCGTGGTTACTTAAACCAGACTTAACAAAATGTCAAGCCAGGCATAGTCTAAGGATAAGTGACTTAGACTCTTGCCAGGCCTCTCCATTACTGAGGAGCTATAGTAGTCGATCATTGCTGGAATATGGAGAATCATACTTTATTGAAGATATGGCCTCTAGTATAGTAAGTTTCTTATGCTCAACTGGGTAAATCCATATCTATCTACTTCCTGGCAACTCTAACTGGACTAAGTGGAATGTCACACACGGACACACACACACACAGAGAGAGAGAGAGAGAGAGAGAGAGAGAGAGAGAGAGAGAGAAAGAGAGAGAGAGACAGAGACAGAGACAGACAGAGAGAGACAGACACAGAGACAGAGACAGACACAAAGAGACAGAGACAAACAGAGAGATGGAGAATCAGAAAGAGAGAGGAGAGTAAAGGAGAGGAGAGAGAGAGACAAACACACACAGAGACCAACACACAGAGAGAAACACACAAACACACAGAGAGACAAACACAAAACACACAGACACACATCATATACACACACACACACCCACAGAGAGACAAACACAACACACACACACACACACACACACACACACACACACACACACACACACACACATGCACCAAAACAAACAACACCAAAATGATTTGAACTTGAGAGGCTGGAGAGTTGCCATGTTGATGGAGTTGGATGAGAAAATGGGGGCTTCATAAGATCATAGTTAATGATAAATATGTATGAGATTTTCAAAAAAGAAAAACAGGTTTATTATGGGAATTATCTCATCTAACATTAATAGAACTTTCAAGGAATTCCACTCTCTGTCATCTGCAAGCTGGTAAAATAGGAAAATTCTTGTTGAATTTCATTCTATATTCAAAGGCTTTCATAGCAGGGAACACATTTTCATTTCCAATCTCAATTTGAAGGCCTGAGAACTGGATAAATTATGTTAAAGACAGCCTTAAAGCTGATGTTCTGGAAACCTGGATCTTCTACCTCCAAGTCAGTAGAAATTGATTATGCTAACTCAAAGAGAATTACCTTCCTTTTTTATAGCCAAGATAAATAAATTGGATAATATCAGTACACATTAATAGGGTTGATTATCTCCAGCATCTTCAGACTGGGAATCTGTTCTTGAAAAGAAAAAAATGGTAGACTATCTTAGGACTCACAGAATCAACTAAGCAGGGCTCATAGAGGCTAACATAGACTAAAACAGTAATAATGGAGCCTACAAGGGTTTGTACTAAGTGCTCTGCATACATGCACACACATTATGATTGTTTAACTTGTGTTTTTTGTGGGACTCCTAAGAGTGGGCATGGGTGTTGCTGACCCTTTGGCCTGTGTTGGGACCATTTTCTCCTTGTCTTCCTTCATTGTCTAGCCCTGATATGAAGGTTTGTGCCTAGTCTTGCTGCATTTTCTTATGACATGTTTGGTTGATATTCCTGGGAGATCTGCTCTTTCCTGAAGGGAAACAGGGGAAGTGGATCTGTGGAGAGGAGGGGTGGCAGGAGGAATAGCAGGAGTTGAGGGAAGAGAGGTTATGTTGAATGTTTTGTATGAGATAAGAATATACAGAGGAAAGAAGCCGCCAAAGTGAAAGGGACAAAGCAGAGAGTTGTGGTGGACCTTTCTCATAAATTTTATTATGAGTGTGTCAAAGGCCAGCTTCAACATCCAGGATAAAAAGGGGCATTTGACATAGTCCTACCTGAGGCTCTAGCTATACCACTCCTGGGCATATATCCAAAAAATGCTCCAACATTTAACAAGGATACATGCTTCACTATGTTCATAGCAGCCCTATTTATAATAGCCAGAAGCTAGAAAGAACCCAGATGTCCCTCAACAAAGGAATGGATACAGAAAATGTGGTACATTTACACAATTGGAGTACTACTCAGCTATTAAAAACAATGACTTCGGGGTTGGGGATTTAGCTCAGCGGTAGAGCGCTTGCCTAGCGAGCGCAAGGCCCTGGGTTTGGTCCCCAGCTCCGAAAAAAAGAAAAAAGAAAAAAAAAAAAAACAATGACTTCATGAAATTCATAGGCAAATGGATGTAACTAGAAAATATCATCCTGAGGGAAGTAATACGGATACAAAGTTTGGAACAGAGACTGAAGGAAAGGCCATCCAGAGCCTGCCCTACACTGGGATCCATCCCATATACAGACATAAAACCCAGGCAATATTGGTGATGCCAAGAAGTGCATGCTGACAGGAACCTGATATAGCTGTCTCCTGAGAGTTTCAGCCAGAGCATGACAAATATAGAGGCAGATGCTTGCAGCTAACCATTGAACTGAGCATGAGGTCCCCAATGGAGCACTTAAGAGAAAGGATTGCAGGAGTTGAAGGGGTTTGCAACCCCATAAGAAAAACAATACCAATCAACCACAGCTCCCAGGGACTAAACCACCATCCAAAGAGTACACATGGACAGACCCATGGCTTCAGCTACATGTGTAGCAGAGGATGGCCTTGTTGGGCACCAAAGGGAGGAGAAGTTCTTGGTCCTGCCAAACCTCAATGCTCCTGCTCATAGAAGCAGGGAGAAGGGGAATAGGATAGGGGGTTTATGTGCAGGAAACTGGGAAAGGGGATAACATTTGAAATGTAAATTAAAAATCTAAGAAAGAAAAAGGAAAATATCCAATAAAAGAAATGAACAAAATGAGACAAAAGCATAGAGTTAGCAATTGATCAGTCGGTAGATTTTTCTCTGAGGGAATAAAACTTGATTTGCTGGGCTGTACATTCCCTATGACTAGTGAGAAACTCTTTGAACTCTTTAGGGACTAGCAAGAAGGAAAAAAGAAAAAAAGGGGAAAATCATACACACATATGGGTGCACACACACAATTGCATACACACACACACACACACACACACACACACAAATACATAGATACATTTGGTGGATAGAGCAAACTTCAATGAGAAGGCTCTAACACCTTTATTTCTTTCCCTCCCACAGCTTATATATTCCAGGAAAATCTTTCCGGAAGTATTCAAATTACAATGCACTCACACTCTATTTTTCTTCTAGTGAATGATTACAGTGAGTATAGATAAGGAGGAAAAAATGTTCCCCAATAACCTTATATGAATAAACATTACATAGTACAGGTAAAAATAAATAAATCATTCCTACAAACCCACATGCAGTCATAACTAAGCAACTTGTTATGGATTTAAAAAAAAAGGTAAGGAAACAAGGTAATTTTTCTCAGCCAGTTTTGTTTATTGGCTGATAGCAGTTCGTAGTTACAAAGAAATAATCAATTATTTTACTACTACTTTAAAAGTAATCTTTTAAAATTCCTAAGAGATTCACAAATCTGAATCTTCAGCAAGAGAGGCACAGCAGCCAAGGGCAGTCCGGCTTCCACTCTTCTTATTCCCTGACCTTAAATAAAGTTCATGGCTTAACTATTAAGAGTGTGCCTTTCTGAACTTCAAATTGCTCCCTTAAGATTTCCTACACCAGAGCCACTACCAAAATCATCATAACTTAGCTTCACTAACAATCTACATCTCCAAATTCGTTTTAAGGGTGGTAGTTGAATTATTAAACTGACCAGCAGCAATGCTCGAGAAAGATCAAGCAGTGGTATTTTAGGAGCCAATGATAATGTCCAGTGAAGGGCTGAAAGTCCCCTTAAAATCTTCACACAACTCATAGGTTACAAGGGTTGTGATGTGAGGACAGCACACGGAGCAAATCTGTGCAGTAGTCCTCAGGGCTCTGCCTCTCCCAGACACTGCCATAGTGATCGTGCTAGCTGGTGGGCTGTGTTCTAAGCTGATTTCCTGATCTTTTTCCATGTCCCTAGAAGTGGGGGATATCATTACATCAAAGGACCCTAATTTTTTATTCTGTGGGTAGGATGTCCATATAATACTTAACCCACCATTCTATTCTGGAAACATAATGTGTTTGGTTTTACAGATCCATAGGAGAGAAATTTGGCTCAGAATAAACCATTCACTGAGATCATCTATATCTCAATTGTATAAGAGTTAGTAGAGCGTTTAGATACTTCACTTAAAATTGATGCTGTATGAGTTAATGTTTTGGAGGCTTTTGGTATGGACTATATAGTATTTTAAATTAAAAACAGCAACACTGTTTTGTTCCTGTACTTGCCTCTCCTTATACATGAATGATAACCATGACTGGTAAGGAATGAGCTGATAGGAGAGAAGCAATCATCACACAGTAGTTTATATGGAAACAGCTAAATTTATATTTGAAGACTATGAAATCATTGTCAGTTGTACCTATTTTGAAATGGCTATGAGTATCAGCGTCACCTGAGTCTATCATTGAAAAGATATCTATAATCCTGAGATAAACTTAACAGGTGTGCTCATGCGTTATACATTCAAAACCTCAAAGCATTTCCAAAAGACATTAAAGATTCCAATAAATTTAATTATCAGGTTATATAACATTACTTCTTCAAGTTACAGTATAAGCTCCATGCAATCCTCAGTCTCCACAGGCGGTTGTATTTATTTGTCTTTTCAGAAATTGGCATAAATTTGTAAAAGATATATAATTATTGTGGAGAATGAGTAGAAAACTGACTCTCTCTGGTACAGTATTTACTGTGTGAATCTATAACACAAGGATAGTTTGTCATTATGCACAAAAACACATGCATCCATCCATAGATGTGGTTGTAAAGGACCAGTCATTCTACCATACTCCTGCCATCAATACCACAGCTGATGCGATCACAGGACCTTCTGCCACAGTTTAGGCAGTTTGAGAGATTTCCAAACATGACTCTTGGCTCAAAAATATGTAGCTGCTTTAGTTTCTATGCAATGTTTCAATCTATGAAGTCATTTTCTCCTAAGATACAACAAGAAAGCTCTGCCACAGGAAGAAGCTGGGACACAGAAGGTATTACTTCCTGTGCTGGGTATACTGGTGTGCAGGAATAATACTGTGGTGTGATCCCCTCCTGTTTGGAATACCTGAGACGTATTTTCAAACACTTTCCCTAGGAAAATATATATAATTTGATATGTGCCTCATAATTTCAGTGTTTAGCCCCTCTACATTAATGTAACAATTGGCTGAGTTTAAAATCTACCTTCTTGCCGTGTATTACCACTTTTTTGCCATTGCTCTGTCCTCATGATCTTCCTGGTGATTCTATTTTGCCTTAATATTGGCTTATTAGCTGTGTTTTTTCTTTTTTTAAGCTGTTTCTATGGTGTATAGTACTTGTTTCATTTTTTATCAAAATCTTCTGGAGAATATTATTCTGCCTAAATGAATTATACAACAAATCTGAAGAAGCTCATTTCTAATAGCTTATCAAAGTTTCTGTTAAAATTATTACATGTCTTTTACCTTAACCATTCTCACTGGTGTGAGGTGGAATCTCAGCGTTGTTTTGATTTGCATTTCCCTGATGACTAAGAATGTTGAACATTTCTTTAGGTGCTTTTTGGCCATTTGATAATCCTCAGTGAGAACGCTTTGTTTAGCTCTGTACCCCACTTTTTAATAGGGTTATTTGGCTCTCTGGAGTCTAACTTCTTGAGTTCTTTGTATATATTGGATATTAGCCCTCTGTCAGATGGAGGATTGGTAAAGATCTTTTCCCAATCTGTTGGTTGCCATTTTGTCCTAATGACAGTGTCTTTGCTTTACGAAAGCTTTGCAGTGACAGCAGATGCTGGTGTGGAGAAAGAGGAACACTCCTCCATTGTTGGTGGATAGCAAACTGGTACAACCACTCTGGAAAACAGTCTGGAGGTTCCTCAGGAAATTGGACATTGCACTACCTGAGGACCCAGCTATACCACTCTTGGGCATATACCCAAAAGATGCTTGCTCCAACATACAACAAAGACACACGCTCCACTATGTTCATAGCAGCCTTATTTATAACAACCAGAAGCTGGAAAGAACCCAGATGCCCTTCAACAGAGGAATGAATTAAAAAAATGTGATACATCTACACAATGGAGTACTACTCAGCTATCAAAAACAATGACTTCATGAAATTCATAGGCAAATTGAATGAACTAGAAAATATCATCCTGAGTGAGGTTACTCAATCACAGAAAAACACATTTGGTATGCACTCATTGATAAATAGATATTAGCCAAAAAGTTCAAATTACCCAAGATGCAATCCACAGACCACAGGAAGCTCAAGAAGAAGGATCCAAAATGCGGATGCTCCCACTCCTTCTTAAAAGGGGGGAAATATCTATAGAAGGGGATATGGAAGCAAAGTTTAGAGCAGCGACTCAAGGAATGGCCATTCAGAGCCTGCCCCACATGTGACCCATATATATACAGCCACCAAAATCAGAAAAGATTGATGAAGCTAGAAAATGCATGCTGAAAGGGATCAGATACAGATCTCTCCTGAGAGACACATCCAGAACATGTCCAACACAGAGGTCAATGATAGCAGCAAACCACTGAACTGAGAAAAGGACCCCCTTGGGGGGAATTAGAGGAAGTATTAAAAGAATTGAAGGAGCTTGCAACACCATAAAAACAACAATGCCAAGTAAACCACTACCGAAAGACTATACATGGACTGACCCAGGGTTCTCATGTGCAGGGGAACATGGCGGGAGGCAATAAGGGGGATGTATAGGGGAAATACCTGTATGAGGGAGGGGGAGGGGAAGGAATGGGGGCTATGGACAGGAAACCAGGAGGGGAATAACCTTTAAAATGTAAGAAAAGAAAATATCTAATAAAAGTTTTTAAAAATTCAATCAACTAAGTTGAATCTGAAGTAAATATATTAAGATGTATCTAACTAAATAAATTATTGCATATCTATTTCATCTATGATATTAAGTCCATTTTGACAAAAATCACTTGCTCATTTATTGGTTGTATACAGGAAAATTATTTCGTACATTTAGTCACATGCTTACCATTACATCGAGTCAAATATCTGAGCTGAAGCTTCTAACACTACTAATCAAGACAAATCCTTCCATTCAGTTGTTCATCTCAGGTGTTTTGCCATGGGGATAAAAAACCCAAAGTGGGTGCAATCCTCTAACAAGTACCAAAATTATGTATACAGTCCTCTGTACAGGTACAATCAAAGGACACTGGACAGAGTAAAACTCAAAGAAGGCATTCATCAAAATTACAGTTATGGATTTTAGACAGCACTTAAATCTGCTGGAAGTTCTGTATTCTAACTGTTCTAAGCACATGCTATCTGCGAGTCTGGCTGAACAGCCTGCCACTGTCTGAGTTCTGCTGTTTCTCATCATTCACCATCAGAAGCCTTGTCCAGGGAAGCATTCCAAGTTGAGATAAGAAGGCAGGGAGTAGAATCTATAATGACTTTTGCATAAGAAGTGAAGTAGGGTAAAACATGGGAAGAGAAGGGAGCATCTCATGAGAATAGTTGAAGAAGAGCTCTAGAGTCACAGTTAGGAAATACCCCAAATCTTTACTCACTTAGCGAAGGAAGGAAATAACTAATGTGGAATATCTCATTCAGAATAAATATAAGAACAGTAATAACACCTCTGTGTAGACAATAGGCAAGCACAGGGCAGAGGGAAATTACAGAGTAATTCACTGTAATTACCAAAATCACTGAAGGCAATGATCTCCAACTGCAAACAATAGAAGCCTGACTTTAAAACAATCCAGAAATCAGTAAATGACACACTGAAAATAATTTTTAGAGGATATAGCAAATGGCATGTTGTATGCTTTTTTATGATCGTGCCAATTATTCTCTTTGTATAAGTGAGGAAGGTATTTATTTTTGCCATGCTCTACTGTATATTTCTAAACTGGTGCCTTTTGAGCTTCACATCAATTGTATTTTTAAAATTTATTCATTCACTTTATAATGCAAAATTAGTCCCCCCGCCTCTTCTCCTAGTATCCCTTCACAAAAGTCCCATATTCTCCTTTTCATTGAAAAGAGGAAGCCCCCTTCTGGGTGTTACCCCTCCCAGAGACACACATACACATGCTGTAAGCTTTTAATGCCAATCATTGGAGAAACTGAGGCATGAAGACAACTGGAATAGAGTTCAAGGTAAGCCTCAGCAATATAGAGACATTCTGTTACAAAATTTTCACATAGGGCAAAGAACTGAATGCAGGGACAAAAATGGAGCAGAGACTGAAGGAATGGCTATTGAGTGACCAGCCCAACTTGGGATCCATCCCATGGATAGGCATCAATCCCTGACACTATTACTTATGATCTGTTGAGTTTGCAGACAGGAACCTAGCATGCATGTTCTCTGAGAGGCTCTAGCAGTTGCCTGAGACAGATGCAGATATCCACAACTAAGTACTTCATGGAGGTTGGGGACCCCTATGGAAGAGTTAGGGGAAGGATTGAAGGAACCAAAGGGGATGACAACCACATAGGAAAACCAACAGTGTCAACTAATGTGAAACCCTAGGAGCTCCCAGAAACTGAGCCAACAACCAAAGAGCCCTGGTACATATGTAGCAGAGGTCTGCTATGTCTGGCCTTAGAAGGAGGCGATTCACCTAATCCTGTAGAGATATTTGAAGTTGAACAAGGAAAATAAATAGAAGGAAAAAAAAGTCCTCCATCCAAGAGAAGTCACAAGAATCAGAGTTTCACTTGTTCACACATTCAGGAGTCACATAAAAATGCTAAACTGAAATCTAAAATATATACGCAGAGAAGCTGCTATATACAACAAAGTGAATAGAATACAGAGGTGAAGGTTTTATGTGGGCACCCACTTACTGTCCCCATGTTCAATGAATTGTGTGGGTATTGTTCTCAGCAGTGGAGCCTTGCTGTCAGTTTACAGAGAGCAACCTATTGTCTTGACAACAGCCTGTTTGTTTGAGGATTTCTATGGGACTCCGTTGGTCAACAACTCAATTGGATGTAACCAAATTGGATGTAAGTCATTGGCCTCAGAGAAAACTATTATATCAGTCAAATAAAAGTTACTTTTGTAGAACTAGAGAAAAATTATCCTGAGTGAGGTAGACCAGACCTATGTTAAATATGGCATGTACTTACTTGTATGTACATATTAACCATTAAAATTGATAATTAAACAACACTCCATTGAACCAGAGAGGTTAGGTATAGAGGAGGGGACAGAGAGAAGTCATAGATAGATTTTATGGATTGACTGGATTTCAGAGGAGGAGCAGACTAAGAGGAAAAAGGTAGATGGGATTGAGGTAGAAAATGCAGAGAGAGACAGGTGGAATTCAGAGGCAACTGAGGTATGACACCACAGTTTGCACAGAAACCAAGTGCAGTAGAATCTTCTTCAAATATATGAAACCAATTCTAATGAAGTCTCCAAATAATGAGGGAGATAGAGCACCAATTGGCCGTCCCTTGTTACCAAAGGAAGCTTAGTTCTGGGATTGGGTTACATTCAGATTTTACCCATTTTTTTATAAGTAGTTCTTTGAGAATGTCATAGAATGTGTATTAATCATTTTCACATTCCCTCTCCAAGTCTTTCTAGAATCATCCCTTTCCTTCTCACCCAAATTTGTCTAATTTCTCCCCATCGAGGCTAATTTGGATTGCCCCAATTTTTTTCTTTTGGTAACTTGCATCCTATTACTAGGACAGTGGTCTTCCACCTTCCCAATGCTGCAATCCTTTAATATAGTTCCTCAGGTTGTGATGATTTCCAAACATGAAATTATGACATTGCTATTTCATAACTGTAACTTTCACTGTTATTAGTGATGGTATACTTGATATGAAAATTATGATACGCAACCCCTACAGTAGTTAATTGCAACCCATAGGTTGAGGACCAATACACTAGAGCACCATTGACTTAACAGAGTTTTCATTAGAGAAAACTGCCTCCACCTCTCCCAGAAGCTAAGGATCATAAAAGTCTTCTTGGCTAGGGGTGAAATTTTAAATCCTCTAAAATTAACTCTCTCCTTCATAGTGGATTTTGGTCTGAATTAGTCTTTCCCTGGTCTTGGACATTATGTCATAACTACTGTGCAATAGTTATACTGAGTCCTGAGGACACTGCTTTTGTGTCATCAGCCATCACTTCTTGTTCTCATATTCCACTGCTGCTTCTCCTCAGAAATGTTCTTGAGATTTAGAGGAATTGGGTTTATTTTGTTCTGTTTTTGTTTGTTTGTTTTTAGTTGTTTCATGGATTCTTTAATAAACAACAATCCATCATTAAGAGAACAGTTCATTTACCCTCTGCAAATTGCTTTTTGGTCAATGTGTTTTGTTATATCAGTAGAAACCCTAACAAACACAAATTGGTACCAGCATAGTGGGTTGTTTCTATGATATCAGACCATGTTTTGGGAAGGATTACAGAAGAGTTTTGAAACTTTGGACTAGAAAAGACATAGAGTATTGAGATGTCACTGAGCTGTTCTGTAGATTAGAAGATATACGAACATAAGAGCAGTGCAGAATATGGAGGCCTGGTTTGTGAAGTTTCTGAAGGAACCTTAAAGACTACATTAGGGACATTTGCTCTTTTGAATTGATTCTTTTGTTCTGTTCAGATGGGGACAAAGAGACTGGAAACATTGAAGCGAAATCTTTGCATTGCTGGAAAAATTGATCCTGCTTCACTGAAGCTAAGAAATTATCAGTGATTGAGAAGAGACCAGTATCAGTGAGGTGAAACGTTCTGAGAAGTAGGCTTACTAAAGGTTAGCACACACAAGCTGTGATCTAGAAACAGATAAGATTGGATCTTGTGCTGGCAGCTGAATTTTGTAGTGTAAGAGTCACCCAGATAGTACTGGCTTGGAAGGCATGAAGGGGTTATGAAGAATACCTGAGGCTTGACACTATGAGAGGCAAGGGAATGACCATTGATAAGTGCGGCCTTAGTGGCAATTGAAAGCCTAGAACCTAAAGGGTCATACAAGAAGATGAGGCCTAGCACCATGAAGAGAGCCTATGAAAGGGTATTAGTGAAAGCACAGCCTAATTGCAGCAGAAAACCCAAGAATTTTGGAGATGTCACTGTTAGGGTTTTTTTTTTTTTTTTTTTTTTTTTTTTATTATTAACTTGAGTATTTCTTATGTACATTTGGCAAACATCCCTTCCCTCCACCCCCTTCCTTGTGGTGTTCCCCTCCCCACCCTCCCCCATTGCCGCCCTCCCCGACAGTCTAGTTCACTGGGGGTTCAGTCTTAACAGGACAGGGCTTCTCCTTCCACTGGTGCTCTTACTAGGATATTCATTGCTACCTATGAGGTCAGAGTCCAGGGTCAGTCCATGTATAGTCTTTAGGTAGTGGCTTAGTCCCTGGAAGCTCTGGTTGCTTGGCATTGTTGTACATATGGAGTCTCAAGCCCCTTCAAGCTCTTCCAGTTCATTCTCTGATTCCTTCAGCAGGGGTCCCGTTCTCAGTTCAGTGGTTTGCTGCTGGCATTCGCCTCTGTATTTGCTGTATTCTGGCTGTNTCTNTCAGGTTCGANCNACATCCGGCTCCTGTCGGTCTGCACTTCTTTGCTTCATCCATCTTGTCTAATTGGGTGGCTCTATATGTATGGGCCACATGTGGGGCAGGCTCTGAATGGGTGTTCCTTCAGTCTCTGTTTTAATCTTTGCCTCTCTCTTCCCTGCCAAGGGTATTCTTGTTCCCCTTTTAAAGAAGGAGTGAAGCATTCACATTTTGATCATCCGTCTTGAGTTTCATTTGTTCTAGGCCACTAGGGTAATTCAAGCATTTGGGCTAATAGCCACTTATCAGTGAGTGCATACCATGTATGTCTTTCTGTGATTGGGTTAGCTCACTCAGAATGATATTTTCCAGTTCCAACCATTTGCCTACGAATTTCATAAAGTCGTTGTTTTTGATAGCTGAGTAATATTCCATTGTGTAGATGTACCACATTTTCTGTATCCATTCCTCTGTTGAAGGGCATCTGGGTTCTTTCCAGCTTCTGGCTATTATAAATAAGGCTGCAATGAACATAGTGGAGCACGTGTCTTTTTTTTATGTTGGGGCATCTTTTGGGTATATGCCCAAGAGAGGTATAGCTGGATCCTCAGGCAGTTCAATGTCCAATTTTCTGAGAAACCTCCAGACTGATTTCCAGAATGGTTGTACCAGTCTGCAACCCCACCAACAATGGAGGAGTGTTCCTCTTTCTCCGCATCCTCGCCAGCATTTGCTGTCACCTGAGTTTTGATCTTAGCCATTCTCACTGGTGTGAGGTGAAATCTCAGGGTTGTTTTGATTTGCATTTCCCTGATGACTAAAAGATGTTGAACATTTCTTTAGGTGTTTCTCAGCCATTGGCATTCCTCAGCTGTGAATTCTTTGTTTAGCTCTGAACCCCATTTTTAATAGGGTTATTTGTCTCCCCTTGGTCTAACTTTTTGAGTTCTTTGTATATTTTGGATATAAGGCCTCTATCTGTTGTAGGATTGGTAAAGATCTTTTCCCAATCTGTTGGTTGCCGTTTTGTCCTGACCACAGTGTCCTTTGCCTTACAGAAGCTTTGTAGTTTTATGAGATCCCATTTTGATTCTTGATCTTAGAGCATAAGCCATTGGTGTTTTTGTTCAGGAAATTTTTCCAGTGCCCATGTGTTCCAGATGCTTCCCTAGTTTTTCTTCTATTAGTTTGAGTGTGTCTGGTTTGATGTGGAGGTCCTTGATCCACTTGGACTTAAGCTTTGTACAGGGTGATAAGCATGGATCGATCTGCATTCTTCTACATGTTGACCTCCAGTTGAACCAGCACCATTTGCTGAAAATGCTATCTTTTTTTTTCCATTGGATGGATTTGGCTCCTTTGTCAAAAATCAAGTGACCATAGGTGTGTGGGTTCATTTCTGGGTCTTCAATTCTATTCCATTGGTCTATCTGTCTGTCTCTGTACCAATACCATGCAGTTTTATCACAATTGCTCTGTAATACTGCTTGAGTTCAGGGATAGCGATTCCCCAGAAGTCCTTTTATTGTTGAGCATAGTTTTAGCTATCCTGGGTTTTTTGTTATTCAGATGAATTTGCAAATTGTTCTGTCTAACTCTTTGAAGAATTGGATTGGTATTTTGATGGGGATTGCATTGAATCTGTAGATCGCTTTTGGCAGAATGGCCATTTTACTATATTAATCCTGCCAATCCATGAGCATGGGAGATCTTTCCATCTTCTGAGGTCTTCTTCAATTTCTTTCTTCAGAGTCTTGAAGTTCTTGTTGTACAAATCTTTTACTTGCTTGGTTAAAGTCACACGAGGTACTTTATATTATTTGGGTCTATTATGAAAGGTGTCGTTTCCCTAATTTCTTTCTCGGCTTGTTTCTCTTTTGTGTGAGGAAGGCTACTGATTTATTTGAGTTAATTTTATACCCAGCCACTTTGCTGAAGTTGTTTATCAGCTTTAGTAGTTCTCTGGTGGAACTTTTGGGATCACTTAAATATACTATCATATCATCTGCAAATAGTGATATTTTGACTTCTTCTTTTCCGATCTGTATCCCTTGACCTCCTTTTGTTGTCTGATTGCTCTGGCTAGAACTTCAAGAACTATATTGAATAAGTAGGGAGAGAGTGGGCAGCCTTGTCTAGTCCCTGATTTTAGTGGGATTGCTTCAAGTTTCTCTCCATTTAGTTTAATGTTAGCCACTGGTTTTGCTGTATATGGCTTTTACTATGTTTAGGTATGGGCCTTGGATTCCCTATTCTTTCCAGGACTTTTTATCATGAAGGGTGTTGAATTTTGTCAAATGCTTTCTCAGCATCTAATGAAATGATCATGTGGTTTTGTTCTTTCAGTTTGTTTATATAATGGATCACGTTGATGGTTTCCATTATATTAAACCATCCCTGCATGCCTGGGATGAAGCCTACTTGATCATGGTGGATGATTGTTTTGATGTGCTCTTGGATTGGTTTGCCAGAATTTTGTTGAGTATTTTGCGTCGATGTTCATAAGGGAAATTGGTCTGAAGTTCTCTTTCTTTGGTGGGTCTTTGTGTGGTTTAGGTATAAGAGTAATTGTGGCTTCATAGAAGGAGTTGGGTAGTGCTCCATCTGTTTCAATTTTGTGGAATAGTTTGGATAATATTGGTATGAGGTCTTCTATGAAGGTCTGATAGAATTCTGCACTAAACCCGTCTGGACCTGGGCTCTTTTTGGTTGGGAGTTCTTTAATGACTGCTTCTATTTCCTTAGGAGTTATGGGGTTGTTTAACTGGTTTATCTGTTCCTGATTTAACTTCGGTACCTGGTATCTGTCTAGGAAATTGTCCATTTCCTGCAGATTTTCAAGTTTTGTTGAGTATAGGCTTTTATAGTAAGATCTGATGATATTTTGAATTTCCTCTGAATCTGTAGTTATGTCTCCCTTTTCATTTCTGATTTTGTTAATTTGGACACACTCTCTGTGTCCTCTCGTTAGTCTGGCTAAGGGTTTATCTATCTTGTTGATTTTCTCAAAGAACCAACTTTTGGTTCTGTTGATTCTTTCTATGGTCCTTTTTGTTTCTACTTGGTTGATTTCGGCTCTGAGTTTGATTATTTCCTGCCTTCTACTCCTCCTGGGTGTATTTGCTTCTTTTTGTTCTAGAGCTTTTAGGTGTGCTGTCAAGCTGCTGACATATGCTCTTTCCTGTTTCTTTCTGCAGGCACTCAGCGCTATGAGTTTTCCTCTTAGCACAGCTTTCATCGTGTCCCATAAGTTTGGGTATGTTGTACCTTCATTTTCATTAAATTCTAAAAGTTTTTAATTTCTTTCTTTATTTCTTCCTTGACCAGGTTATCATTAGTAGAGCATTGTTCAATTTCCCGTATATGTGGGCATTCTTCCCTTATTGTTATTGAAGACCAGCTTTGGGCCGTGGTGGTCCGATACGCATGGGATTATTTCTATCTTTCTGTACCTGTTGAGGCCGTTTTTGACCAATTATATGGTCAATTTTGGAGAAAGTACCATGAGGAGCTGAGAAGAAGGTATATCCTTTTGTATTAGGGTAGAACGTTCTATAAATATCCGTTAAGTCCATTTGGCTCATGACTTCTCTTAGTCTGTCTACGTCTCTGTTTAATTTCTGTTTCCATGATCTGTCCATTGATGAGAGTGGGGTGTTGAAGTCTCCTACTATTATTGTGTGAGGTGCAATGTGTGTTTTGAGCTTTAGTAAGGTTTCTTTTACGTATGTAGGTGCCCTTGTATTTGGGGCATAGATATTTAGGATTGAGAGTTCATCTTGGTGGATTTTTCCTTTGATAAATATAAAGTGTCCTTCCTTATCTTTTTTGATGACTTTTAGTTGAAAATTGACTTTATTTGATATTAGAATGGCTACTCCAGCTTGCTTCTTCCGACCATTTGCCTGGAAAGTTGTTTTCCAGCCTTTCACTCTGAGGTAGTGTCTGTCTTTGTCTCTGAGGTGTGTTTCCTGTAGGCAGCAGAATGCAGGGTCCTCGTTGCGTATCCAGTTTGTTAATCTATGTCTTTTTATTGGGGAGTTGAGGCCATTGATGTTGAGAGATATTAAGGAATAGTGATTATTGCTTCCTGTTATATTCATACGTGGATGTGTTATGTTTGTGTGCTTTTCTTCTCTTTGTTTTGTTGCCAAAGCGATTAGTTTCTTGCCTCTTCTTGGGTATAGCTTGCCTCCTTATGTTGGGCTTTACCATTTATTATCCTTTGTAGTGCTGGATTTGTAGAAAGATATTGTGTAAATTTGGTTTTGTCATGGAATATCTTGGTTTCTCCATCTATGTTAATTGAGAGTTTTGCAGGATACAGTAGCCTGGGCTGGCATTTGTGTTCTCTTAGGGTCTGTATGACATCAGTCCAGGATCTTCTGGCCTTCATAGTTTCTGGCGAAAAGTCTGGTGTGATTCTGATAGGTCTGCCTTTATATGTTACTTGACCTTTTTCCTTACTGCTTTTAATATTCTTTCCTTATTTTGTGCGTTTGGTGTTTTGACTATTATGTGACGGGAGGTGTTTCTTTTCTGGTCCAATCTATTTGGAGTTCTGTAGGCTTCTTGTATGCCTATGGGTATCTCTTTTTTTAGGTTAGGGAAGTTTTCTTCTATGATTTTGTTGAAGATATGTACTGGTCCTTTGAGCTGGGAGTCTTCACTCTCTTCTATACCTATTATCCTTAGGTTTGATCTTCTCATTGAGTCCTGGATTTCCTGTATGTTTTGGACCAGTAGCTTTTTCCGCTTTACATTATCTTTGACAGTTGAGTCAATGATTTCTATGGAATCTTCTGCTCCTGAGATTCTCTCTTCCATCTCTTGTATTCTGTTGGTAAAGCTTGTATCTACAGCTCCTTGTCTCTTCTTTTGGTTTTCTATATCCAGGGTTGTTTCCATGTGTTCTTTCTTGATTGCTTCTATTTCCATTTTTAATTCCTTCCACTGTTTGATTGTGTTTTCCTTTAATTCTTTCAGGGATTTTTGTGTCTCCTCTGTATGGGCTTCTACTTGTTTATTTATGTTTTCCTGGAATTCTTTCATGCATTTTTGCGATTCCTCTCTGTAGGCTTCTACTTGTTCTCTAAGGGAGTTCATCATGTCTTTCTTGAAGTTCTCCAGCATCATGATCAAATATGATTTTGAATCTAGATCTTGCTTTTCTGGTGTGTTTGGATATTCCATGTTTGTTTTGATGGGAGAATTGGGCTCCGATGGTGCCATGTAGTCTTGGTTTCTGTTGCTTGGGTTCCTGCGCTTGCCTCTCGCCATCAAATTATCTCTAGTGTTACTTTGTTCTGCTATTTCTGACAGTGGCTAAACTGTCCTATAGGCCTGTGTGTCAGGAGTGCTGTAGACCTGTTTTCCTCTCTTTCAGTCAGTTATGGGGACAGAGTGTTCTGCTTTCGGGCGTGTAGTTTTTCCTTTCTACGGGTCTTCAGCTGTTCCTGTGGACCTGTGCCTTGAGTTCACCAGGCAAGTCACTTGCAGCAGATAAGTTAGTCTTACCTGTGGCCCCGAGGCTCGAGTTCGCTCATGGGGTTCTGCCCCGGGCTCTCCATGCGGTGGCAGCGACCGGGAAGATCTGCGCCGCCTCTTCGGGGAGCCTCCGTGCACCAGGGTTCCAGATGGCCTCGGTGTTTTCCTCCGGTCTGTTTCCTTCAGGATCCGGCGGTGTCTCAGGCAGGGCTCCTGCTGCTCCTGGGCCCTCCCCCACAGGAACCCAGAGGCCTTGTACAGTTTCCTCTTGGGTCAGGGATGTGGGCAGGGGTGGGCAGTGTTGGTGGTCTCTTCCGCTCTGCAGCCTCTTCTGTGAAACTTTTTCCACTGTTAGGGTTTTACTGCTGGGAACAGATACCATGACTAAGGCAACTCTTGTAAGGACAATATTTAACTGGAGCTGGCTTACAGGTTGAGAGTTTAAGTCCATTGCCATCAAAGCAAGAGTGTGGCCACATCCAGACAGGCATGATACAGGAGGAGCTGAGAGTTCTACATCTTCATCTGAAGGCTGCTAGCAGAATCCTTACTTCCAGGCATGTAAGACGAGGGAGGGTCTTAAGCTTATACCCACAGTGACACACCTACCCCAACAAGGACACACCTCCTAATAGTGTCACTTCTTGAGCCAAGCATATACAAGTCATCACAGTCATTAACATGGAATTACCATCAAGAACAGGAGTAGTAGTTGAGTGGAGCCCTCTGTGGCCTAGAAGACAATCTGTGTGTGCTGTAGAGGCAGAGGTAAAGAGGTGACTCAAGCTCCTTGGAGAAGCCTAGAAGATTGTGACTGAATCTCAGATAATTGGACATTGACTTGAATATGTCATTGGGGTTTGGTTTTGCTCAGTTCAGATTGTTAATGTGCCCTGTTTCTTCCACCTTGAAGAAGGTTTTTAATTTAATTTTGATTTTTTTCAATAGTACATAGATTAAACAGTTTGGATTTTAAAGGAGATTTTGGATTGTTAGAGAGATTGGAAATTTCAAAGAGACTGGAATTTTAATATGTTTGAGTTTGTAAAGACTGTTGGAATTTTAAAGTTATGCTTTTAATGCGAGATATTGAGGATGAAGAAGAAAGGAAAAGTGTGGCTTCATGGTAGTGTGTTTGGGTGTCAAATCGATAAAACTCAGTTGTGCTAGCTGGTCTTTTGTCAATGTGACAGACTAGTTATCTCAAAGGACGGAACCAAAATTTTTAAAAATGCCTTTTGACATCATTATATGTCTTCTCGTAAATTAATGATCAATAAGGGAGGGCCCAGCCCATGTGGGTGGTGCCATACCTGGCCTGGTTGTCCTGGGTTCAATAGAAAAGCATACTGAGTAAATGAGGAGAAATATGGAAGTACAAGCCAAATAAACCCTTCCCTCCCCAACTTTATTTTTGGTCATGGAGTTTCCTTGCAGCAATAGAAACACTAAGACAGCATCAAAATACATACATACATACCAGATTGTCAATGCATATTAACATCATGAAGTGTCTAATATGATGGAAATTATTTTGGCATTGATAGTGCTTAGTAGTGTAAACAATAAAATAGGGTTAGTACAACCAGATATGCACTTTTATATACCCATCCTGAATGCAAGAAACTGACTGCTCAGAGGTTTGAAGCAATAATATCTTTCCAATGGCATCTCACTCCTAAGATGTTGTTTTATTCCAGGTTAAAATTCTTGTAGCAATTTACATCTGCTAAAGTCCATGTAGTAAGGAGTCTATATATCAACACCTTTACAACTTTAGATTTTTTAAAGTAAAAATCTTTATTAGATAATTAGCTTTTTGAAAACACTATTATTTGCACTAAGGAACATTTGTACAATTTGAATAAATGTGTAATGGAACCTCATTGTAACATGTGCATAACATAAACACATGCGAAACTACTATTTTAGCTTTTGGTTAATTAAAAATTGACAAATTCACAAAGGAAGCACTCTTTTTCATAGATCCAGAAGAAACACTTTTGCAAGAGACCTTTCATAAAAATAAACAGAGATTCACTAATCAGTTAATAAGTATGCAACTAAAAAGTTTCGATGATGGACCTATATGAAAGATTTCCTTGGAGATTGCTGAGTGCAGTAAGACAATCTCTCTCTCACACACACACAGACACACACACACACCAAAAAACACGTGGTATGCACTCACTGATAAGTGGATATTAGCCCAAAAGCTCGAGTTACCCAAGATACAATTCACAGACCACATGAAACTCAAGAAGAAGTACGACCAAAGTGCAGATGGTTCAGTCCTTCTTAGAAGGGGGAACAAAAATATTCATAGAAGGATATACAGAGACAAAGTGTGGAGCAGAGACTGAAGGAATGGCCATTCAAAGACTGCCCCATCTGGGGATCCAACCCATATACATACAGCTATCAAACCCAGACAATATTGCTGAGGCCTAGAAGTGCATGCTGACAGGAACCCAATATAGCTGTCTCCTGAGAGGATCTGCCAGAGCATGACAAATACAGAGGTGAATGCTAGCAGCCACCCATTGAACTGAGAACCGGGTCCCCATTGGAGGAGTTAGAGAAAGAATTGAAGGAGCTGAAAGGGTGTGGAACCCATAAGAACAACAGTGCCAATCAACCAGAGCTCCCAGGGGCAAAACCACCATCCAAAGTGTAGACATAGACAAACTCATAGCTCCAGCTGCATATGTAGCAGAGGTTGGCCTTGTTGGGCACCAATGGCAGGAGAAGCCCTTGGTCCTGCCAAGGCTCGACCCCCCAGTGTGGGGAATGTCAGAGTGGGGAGGTGAGAAGGGGATAGCATTTGAAATGTAAGTAACAAATATCCAATAAAAAATAAATTATAAAAATAAACAATAATTTACTACTATGTCAGAAAGGTAAATTTATTTTGTTATCTTCTTTTATTGTGAAGAAAGTAATCATTTCAATCACTAAAGAGAGCTTTGAAACTGCTGTGTAAATATAATAGACATTAGATACTTAATTAAATCATATACCTGTTGGTCTCCGAGGTAAAGGGCAAGTGATAACACTCTCCTTTATCAACTCTTCCTTCCACCAAGTAGAAGAGCAATTGTTCATTTGGAAATGACCTTTGTCTAAACAAATGATCCTTTGTCTAAACTTCTTTCCTGATCATATGGTGCTACATGTTTCTTCTTTATTCTTAGGAGTGAAGAAGGGAAAGTTGTTTTTTAAGAAAACAGAAGACAATGTAAAGATGACCACAATGAGCTTTATTGAAATTTATCATAGAAGAAAACCAAAAGAAGGAAAATGAAATAGTTACCAAAACTACAATACAAGATAAAAACAAAACAAAACAGAACAAGACAAAATCAATAGCAAGCAAAACAAAAGTAAAACCTTGTTTGTTTTTAATGAGAAAAGGAAAGAAAGTCTGTAAATGTGAGTGGGTGGCAAAGTGCGGTGAATTTGGGAGGACTGGGGGAAGCAGAATCCATAATCAGAAAACAGTGTATGAAAAAATAAAATTTCAATATAAAAATAAACCACTTATAATATTACAGTTTAAAAGAAAAAATACCTTAAAGTTTTGAAACTGAATGTTGAAAATATACACCACATACTTGGGAAGAAGATATTAAGCAAAATAATATATAATAGTATATTCCTGTAAAATTACCAGACTCAAAATATCTGTTATACTATCCAATTTTACAAGGATGGAAACTGTCTTCAAATACCACATAGTAATTGTTGATAGAAGAAAAATTTATATTTATCAATGATATAAATTGTAAAATACCAATGAAAACTATATATAAATACATGTACATGAATGAATAAATAAATGGCTATCTTCTGTATATGAGAACTTACATATAATGATAATAATCAATATTTCTCAAATTCATGGTTCCTCTGGGGACCACCATAATTATACTAAATATAACTAAAGGAAAATACACTAACATTTACAGATACAGAATTTTTTAAAAAATTAATAATTTATAGAGATAATCTCTTGTGCACTGTGTAAAAGCATTCACCTGTCAATAAAAAGCTGACTGGCCAATGGGCTGAAGCCAGATTAGAAAATGGTACATCTGACCAAGAGAGAGAAAGAAAAGGAGAGAGAGAGAGAGAGAGAGAGAGAGAGAGAGAGAGAGAGAGAGAGAGATATTCTGGGATTGAATCAGGAGACATTCACCTAAACACACAGCAAGATGGTCTCATAGAATTGAGGAGCATGTAACCGGACATGCGGTAGAATCTAGAATACAATAAACATGATAATTAAGTTATGAGATAGTTGTGGAGCCCAAAATTATGGCCTAAGGATTTATTCATAAATATGATTAAGTCTCAGAGTCATTAATTCAGGAACAATGAGGCCACGTAGAAAAGCCCCCAGTTACAATAATTAGTTCAAGAACATGTACAACTTAAAATTGATTCACATCTAGATTTAGTCAACACAGATTGTATTGTTCTCTTCACAACTAAAATATTTCTACGATTAAACTGCATTGAGGAAAAATGTAATTATAGATTCTTATCCAGCCAACTAACATACATATCTCTTATTCTCAGCCCTAGTTTCAAGTGGAGTGGCGATGTCATATACGATAAGGCCCCATGGATTCCATCCTCAACATGGTCGTGATATACTTCTACTCCAACACTTTGAAGTCTTGAAGCATACATGATTCCATCATCTCTCAGGACATCGTATTGACAGGTAAGAATGTATGTTCGTGGTAAGTGTTGTAAGTGAGCATCATTGGCTAACAAGGGCAATGCTCTGTGGTCCATCAGAGCTGGCAGAGAGAAGGCCGATCTTCCAAGCACAGGCTCAGTGTACACATAGTTCTTTCTAAACTGGTCAGGGAGAAGAGCACTCCAGTTAACAAACCTGAACAGATGTTTGGACTCCAGAGGCATGTGCTGGTTTTTTCTCATTGCCTGTTCAAGTGCCTCATCCTTGGTGAAAAACAAACTCACAAGTTTTATGGCTACGTCCCTTGTCAGAACTATACCACGTTCGTTCTCTAGATGTGATGGCAAGTGAGTGTCAATCACCTGTAAGCCAGGGTAAAGTAGAGCTTGCAGCTTGAATTTATGCTTTACTTCGGGATCAATCTGCACCTGGAAAGTAGGATCTCCAGTGAGGTAAAGGCTTCCAATATTCCAACAGACAAAATGTAACCGTGAAGCAGATATGATAATAAACTACACGGACTGCTGACATAAAGCATGATTATGCCTAAAGTGCCTATAATACCCTCAATCACCTTTGAAGACCCTGGCACTGAAATATCATTTTTTAAAACATTGCTTGAGTATATGAGAAAAAATGATAGAAAAGATTAGGAGGATACAGGGACAGAAGGTAAAAGGAGGAAAGATATATAAATATATTTTACCAAAAGTAAATAGTGTAAATAACAGTCTTAAAGGTGATGGAGGGTTTTACATATATAAATATGTAGAAATTATTCTTGACAAGTGGCCACAATTCAGCTGATAAGAGACTATAATGCTCACTCTACGTAGAACACCAGTATAATCTACAGTTCCCCAAGTCTCAGACAGAAATACTTCAAGAGCCAGAGGCAGTAGATGACTATAAGGAAACTATTTGTCTTGACACTGCAGGACAATAGCACATACAATGTCTGTGCAAGGCCAAACCAGACTAAATGCCTGCATGGAAAGAAGAAGTAAGCATAACGTTTTGCCCCCACCTGAGGAACTGTTGACATTTGATAGCTGTTGGGATAAGGAAAGTCTGTTTCCTCTAAAAATGTAGCCCCTGATAATTGAACATGCTCCAGTAGAAAATCCTACACTCTTAGGATATGTGGGCTGGGTAAATTAAATTCAATATGCTCTTTTATTTTGGTTTTGTTTTTTTTGAAGAGGACTTAAACTCAGGTTGTTAGGAAAGATAAGATATATCTGGGAGGAGTAGGGAGAGCAGGTGATATGATCAAAACACATGGCATAAAATCCTTTCAGAAAACTTATTTTTACTTGTTTTATTGAAAATAGATGCCTCTCTTATACAATGTATCTCAACTATAGCTTCCCATCCATCCACTCCTCCCAGTCCTTCCCACTATCTCCCATCTTCCCCAGATCCAATCCCCCTCCATTTCCCTTCAGAAAAGAGCAGGGCTCCAAGAGAGAACAACCAAAGGGGACGTAACAAGACACTAAAACAAAGCAAAAGTCCTCATAGTGAGGCTGGACCAGGCAGCCCAATAGCAGCAAAACAGTACAAAGATCAGGCCATAGAGTTAGAGGTACATCTGCTCCCACTGTTGGGAGCACCACAAAAACATCAATTTAACAGCCATAACACATACGCAGAGGACTACAGTACCTCTTACCTCTATAGAGGAGAACTAATTTTTTTAAGAAGATGAATTGGAGCACTCTTATATCTAATATGATTTATAATGGAGAGAATCCTCCTCAGCAGATCATAGATAAGAGAAAAGGAAGTTTCACTGAGCTCTCCAAGCCTCCCTTCTGATATAAGGATGTAGATCTCTCCTGACACACCCAGAATACCGCAAATATATAGGCGAATGCCAGCAGCAAACCACTGAACTGAGAACTGGACACCCATTGAAGGAATCAGAGAAAGGACTGGAAGAGCTTGAAGTGGCTCGAGACCCCATATGAACACCAATGCCAAGGAACCAGAGCTTCCAGGGACTAAGCCACTACCCAAAGGCTATATATGGACTGACCCTGGGCTCCAACCTCATAGGTAGCAATGAATAGCCTAGTAAGTGCACCAGCGGAAGGGGAAGTCCTTGGTCCTGCCAAGACTGAACCCCCGGTGAACGTGATTGTTGTGGGGAGGGTGGTAATGGGGGAAGGATGGGGAGGGGAACACCCATATTGTAGAGGAGGGGGAGGGGATAGGGGGAAGTTGGCCCGGAAACTGGTAAGGGGAATAACAATCGAAATGTAAATAAGAAATACTCAAGTTAATAAATATCGAAGAAAAGGAATACAAAGATTATAAGAAAAACCACATGGAAATAACCCTGAAGTCATTTCCTCCAAAATTATTCAGCAGTTATGTGTTCTTTCCATGCTTCCTCAAATAATAGTGGAAACCTTACCTGGTAACATAAGAAAGAAGAAATGATAAGGTAAAAACTGGAAAGAACATTGAATTCTTCATGCTTATAGATGATGTAGTTAAATAAATTATATTAATAGGATTTAGTATTTAAAAATCCATGTATGCTCTATCAGGAGGTTCTTAAATCTCATAAATATTTTCATCAGAACAAGATGAAAGAGAATTAACCATAGCTGTCAGAACCTTGGTACAAACTTTACTAACCAGTTAGTATTTTATCCCTCATGCCTACAAATCTGGAACTCCATGGACTGAAACATTCTACTGCCAGTACATAGTATGTTCTTGTTCCTTTGTATCATGGTGGCAATGGCCTCTGTGTGCCTTCATGGTTTCCCTGGGAAATTTTTCCTCAGACATTGTCCTTTAAAATGAAACTTGTTTAGAATACTTTTTCTCTTCTGTTGTAAGCATGACACATGGATTAGAAGCAGTTAACTGTTTTTAGAGGTAGTGATTATAGAATTGATGTAATTTTAAGACATTACAATTAAGCTGCAAATGTTATTTCTGCATTTTTGTGTATGTAAACTTTTCTAATCATATTGTCATAAAGATTGGATGAGTTAGTCTCATTTTTAAAATCTTTAAAAATAAAAATGTATCTTTTGATTTGTAAATGTAATAGGAGTGGGAATAAGTGTTTATAAAGCTCTTCAGTATGTTTTAATCTCTGAACCACACTGTATCTAATTAGTCCACTCAATCTTAAGGTAATATAAACTATAAAGTAAATATCTCAATTACATTATCAATAAAAGAAAACAAAATTATTTTTAAAAAATGAATTTGTGTGATGAGCTCAGAGCTCTTGATTGGCGGCTTTTGCTCTTGAAGCTTTTTTACCATTGTTCTAAGAGAGTCCAATAATTCTCCTTAATGACACCATTCTCTTTAAGAACCGTAATTGCTTTAACAGAGCTCTTACTGTCCTCAACTTAACTAGACACAAGCCCTTTTACTCACCGACTTGGGTATTTTTCATATTTTCTACCTTGCTTTAAGCTCTCTTTCACTATCAATATGATAAAGAAAGTAAGCAATAACTATTCCAAAGCCCAGCTGCTACGCTGTCTTAAAATTACCTTTGCCAAAAAAAAAATCTATTACTTTTTGATTCAACAGCCTCAATCAAATATCAACACATGGGAAGAATGCAGCTACATGCTTTGAGATAAACTGACACAAATAGCTTCTACCCTGATTCCCACTGAATTATGCGTTCCCCATGGAAACCTCATAGGCATAGTCTTCTTCGTCCTCATTTCAGTTAGCACTTGCATCTTCCAAACTCTCCCTATTACTGTCTGTCAATCACTACGTACGTTTAGTAAGCTTCGCTAAGGCCACATTTATTCTACACAGCAGTTGTATCCTCAAGTGCATTCTGGTGTGAACTGGGAGTTTGATATTGATGAATGTGGTTCTCAGCGGTGTCTACATGGTGCCATGTGTCAGGATGCTCCGACTTCTATGACTGTGTACTTGGATTCCTTGGAAACCACTATGAACTCAACTTTGATGAATGTTCCAGTCAGCTATGTCTCCATGGAGATCTGTGTGTGGATGGAGGAAACAATAACCACTATGAGTACACAAAGAGTGAATTCAGAGGACACACTGTGAGAACTTAATGCCTCTTTGTTGGTCAAAGCCTTGTCATAATTATGCAACATGTAAAGTCACTTTTGGCAGCTATATTCCTCATTCTTGGCCTACATACAGACGTGCCCTGTGTGATATCAACATGAATGCAGTAGAAACCTCTGCCAATTTTGAGGGGAATGTTTCAAGCTGTCCTCAGAAAATCTGTATGGACATATTGCAGGCCTCAGGTCATGGAGCTTCAGGTCATGTTTATATCAGTCAACCTGGGTTCACAGACAGGACCCTAGAATAACTGTCTTCTAAGATGCTCTAACCAGCAGCTGGCCAAAACAGATATAGAGACTCTAGTTGAAGCTCCAAACATCTGGTAAAATAAAGTTTGTGGAAGGATTGAATACCATGGAGGGATACGAACCCCACAAGAAGACAATCAAGGTCAACTAACTTAGAACCTTGGGTCTCCCAGACACTGAACCACCAACCAAAGAGCATACTAGGGTTGAACCTAGGTCTTCCACACATATGTAGCAGGTGTGTGTGTGTGTGTGTGTGTGTGTGTGTGTGTGTGTGTGTGTGTGTATGAAGCTTGGTGTTCATATGGGTCCTCCCAACATCTAGAACGGTACTTACACTGACTCTGTTGCCTGTGGATCCTGCTCCTCTAACTCGGCTGTCTTGTCTAGCCTCAGTGGAAGAGGATATACCTAGTCCTGGAGTGACTTTAGGTGCTAGTCCAGGTTGATTCCCTGAAGAGGATCTCCCCCTTCTCAGAGGTGAAGGAGAGAGGGGCTAGGAAGAGGAACCATGTGAGGGGACTGGGTAGAGATGAGAGACTGTGATCAGGAATAAAGTGAATAAATTAACTATTTATTAATTATTTAACTAATTAATGGAAAATAATTGTAAACCAAATTCAAATGGAGAATTGCATCATTGATGTACTCTAGCGTTTTAACACTGTTGAGGAACTAAAGGTACTTTACTAAAACATGAGGTCTAGGGTAATTTGGCTGGAAGTTTCAATATCAACCTGATGGTAATCACCAGAGTCCATAGATCCAGTGCAAGCATAATTAAAATACTATTTTGTTTTCTTTGTTAGAGATTAATTAACAATATTCTTTATAATGTTTTAACACCTGAGAAATACAACACCACAGACAACTTTTACAAAGAAAATGAAGGTTGAAATAAAATATTGACATAAAGATAGACATGTAGATAAGTATAACAGTAAATGTATAACCCAAATTAGCCCTGTTATGCTCAGTTGATGTTTCATTCAAGACCATCGTAACTCTGTGGGAATGAATGCTCCTTTTGCCGGAATGATACCCAAGGAACAGATCCAGCAGTTCAAAGAGTTGCAATAACTACTCCTCACCCATAGAACCAAATATGCTCTACCTGTTGTGTCACTGCTGCAGCCAGAGTGCCTCCAGAACTGTCTCCTGAGATAGCAATTCGGGTAGGATCTACTCCATACTTGGTAAGCATTTTATCCTGAAGAAAAAACTTGACTGCTGTGACACCATCTTCAAATTGTGCGGGAAAGTGATGCTGAGGAGCTAGCCTGTAGCTTCAACACAGAACAGGAGAGTGGGTAGAGCATAGGTGTACAACAGGAGAGCAGGTAAAGCATAGGTGTACGAAAGGTCTCCAACATCTACGCATCCACACATGTACTGTGACACCAAGTCCTACTGTGCAGTTCATAGAAATTGATCCAAGGTTTTCTTCTAAGGCTTAACTAGAATAAAACTCAATATAAAATTATTTAAAGCATGTAATTAAAATGGTGGGTGATCTTATGCCTGAAGGTAATATATTGCTACAAACCTCTTAGTTTTGTAAGTAAACTTTTCACTTTAAATGCATTTTATACTGGAGATATTCTACATCTTTTTTTTTCTGTTCTTAATGTAACTGGCTATACAAACATCATGTTCTCTTTTTGTTCTTCAGAATGTCAAAAATTTACAAATACCTATATTTAATGTTGAAAGTTCATGGTAGGAATCCTAGAATATAATATGAACTGCCCTAAGAAAACCCCAAAGAATAATTTGGATACTGTGATGTACACAAAAGATGTTTATATCTATTACATCAAGCATAGTATATTTAGAAGAATACAAATCATAATGATTAGAGTAAATGTGTGACAGGTCCTATATCATTATATTAAAATATGATTCCAATTTAAATTTCCCCAAACAATAAAGAAGACTGTTCCAGTATAGTAATCTAGTCATTAACATATAAATTTTTCTGGGTATGATAACAATAATAAACATGTTAGAAATTAAGTTTTACCCAAATTTGCATAGTTTAAAATGTCATTATTGATTAAAAATGTTGGCTTAGAAATTTTGAGTTATGTTTTTGTAACTATGAACTAAGGAGAAGATGGATGAAAAAAATATCCTCTTAAGATTGATGAATTTTGGAGTCAAACTCAGATTCAGAAATCTAGAGTATACTAATATGAGTAAGGAAATAATGGGCTAAGATACTCCAGTACACATGATCCAAATACCTTAAGAGGGTAAAATCACTTTTTGAGAGTATGTGTTCAACATTTCAACTGACCCCAAACTTTATTACCTTCAACACTCTAAACTGCTTATTTTAAACCTGTTGGCCATGCTTCCCAAAGCTGTTCAGAAAATACAGATATTTGCATTATTATTCATAATAGCAAAATTACAGTTATGAAGTAGCAATGAAAATAATTTTATTGCAAGGAGTCACCACTGTATTAAGGAGTGACAACATTAGGAAGTTGAGACTATTCCAAATAATAATTATTTTGAAACTAAACATTTTCTCTCGAGCATAAATATGATCAAATATTTCAATTATACAATGATTAATTTTCTCTTTCCTGTCTGACTATTTAATAAGGGACAGAACTGGACCATATGGGACATGAGCAATGAGATTTCACAAAGTAGTCAACTTAGGGTCTAATTCAAAATGTTTTTTGTTTGTTTTGTTTTGTTTTTTAAAGGACAATATTTAGGATATTGGAATCCTTTACAGGGCAGTCTATGCAACAATTGGGCAGATAATATGTAGTAATTTTAAAATTCAAATTCCAAGTATGGATTTATTATTTGGAAATCGAACCTATAGACAGATAAGGTAAAAATCATATTAGTCAAAGAAAAAGTAACTCTTACTCTACTCCTACAACAACAGCGTCAAGTTTGCTTGCAGTCCATCTATTCAGGAAATCAAAAGCCCTCTGCTCTGAAAGGAAAAAAGAATGCAAAGTTAAAATTCTCCTTGTAATTTAAAAAGTGACATAAATAATGACAGATATCTATATAAGAAATGTGATTTCAGATTATTAGACAGGGATCTCTATTTCCTACCCCTGCTTCCACACAGAGGGCACTCAATCTACGCAACATTCTTGAATTTCCAGATATGAAGCGATGGTTCTGCATCTTGCCATTTTGAAGGTGAAAATTAGGCTGGTGAATTCTATTAGCCACAGAAAGACCCTTTTTATATCCCTTTGTTAACTGGTATCATCCTCTCCTCCTTCATTCTAGAAGTTTTAGGCAGTAGAGGAAGTTAATTGGTCTTTTTATAATCACCACAGCCACGTCTATAATCCAAGACTCTCCCATCAATAGATAAACATAAATATTCAATGTCTTCATTAGAAAGAATCATTTTGCCATTCAACTATATCAGCAGTTCTTAACCTACAGGTCTCAGTTCTTTTGGCAAACCTCAATCTCTAAAAACACTTAAATTAGGATTTATAACATTAACAGAATAACAGTTATGAAATAACAACAAAAATAGCTTTATGGTTGTAGGTCATCACAATATAAGAAGATGTATTAAAGGGTTGCAGTATTAGAAAGGTTGAAAACTGTTGGTCTATATGAACTTTTGGCATATTCTATCAGTTGGGTCATAAATTCAGGAAGAAAGAATGCAGTAGATCTCTCTCTCTCTCTCTCTCTCTCTCTCTCTCTGTGTGTGTGTGTGTGTGTGTGTGTGTGTGTATGTGTGTGTGTGTGTGTGGTATAAGTATGTAATTAGATGATATATAGATAGACAGATAGATATTGTGTAAGATAGCAACTTAGTTGCTTAAAAGCTCTGCTTTTTTGAATATGTCCCATTATATGATGCTGCAATGATTAGGAATTTAATGATTAACCCAAATTCTAAGCAATCGCAAGTTTTTAAAGATCCCCTAGTAAGTTAATGTAAGGCTTTGATGTACATATAAGCATTAGCACATCTGGCATGCAAGCCATTGATTCTCTCCCAACACACACATAGATGTCCATTTGTCTCTACATACAAGCTACAGATTTCTCAAGTATCCACCTGTGCTGGTTACATTTTTTTTAATCAACTTAACACAAACTAGGCACATCTGGGTTGAGGGAATCTCACTTGAGAAAATGGCTCCATAAGATTGGCCTATAGGCAAAGCTGTGGGGTTGGCTCCGATTAATGATTGGTGTAGAAGGGACCAATGGAATGGTGCCATCCCTGGGTAGGTGATCCTTGGTTGAATAAGAAAAGCTGAGCAAGCTGTGTAGAACAAAGCAGTAAAGCAGCTCCGACGTCAATTTCTGCCCCCATCGTTCCTTCCCTGATCTCTCTTTATGACAGAGGGCAGGATTTCACATGAAATAGACCTCTCTGTCTCATGTTTGTTTTTGTTATGGTGTTTATCTCAGCAATAGGAGGCAGACTAACGACTCACCCGGCAGACTAACGACTCACCCTTTCTGTTTTCCACCTCCCTGGATGCAATGTCTTCATAAGTTCTATTATGTCTATTCACAATATATTAACTACAAAATCTTAGAAAGCTGCTGAACTTTAAAATTATTATCAAAATCTAGACTTTTACGAGGTATCTATCTCTTACATGTTTATAAAAATTTAAACTAAAATGTATTTAGTTACTGAGTATATAACAATTTGGAAAACAAAGAAGTTAAGTCATTCAGTTTTTTAGGTAGAATGATCCCATTTATGATTAAAAATCTAGTTGTTCATTTTTAGGAAAAGGAAATGCCTAGTTGAAGACAAAATATATAAGATATTAAGCCTACATTTTTCACATTTGATGTCCTTTGGTATTATATTTTAGACTTGGATTTGTATTCACCCTCCCCAATCAATTTTAATTGTCGTATAGTCAAAGTCAAAATAAAGAGTTTTCTCGCTCTTAGAAATTGTTCTAAGTATGAAATATTTGTTGATAAGATCTATCTGGTCATGACAAAAGATGCTACTTCATCTCAACATGAAAGTATGAGTAGCGTTTGGGAGCTCAGTATAATATAAAAAAATTTTCAGAGACATAATTGAGATCATATGAAGTCTACAGAAGACAAAAATGCCAGCTCACTGTGGGGCTGAAGCAAAAGTGAATAGGAGCATTGACTGAAGTTAAGAACATCAAATGTAAGGCCAAGCAATAGACTGCTAAGAAATTTCAGTGTGTTCTATGTAGTGATGTAAAGAAATCATGTGCATAAAAAAGACTTTAAGATGGGTGTCTCTGTATTGATAAAATTGAATATAGCTCACGAGCCATGTGATAGCTAGCAAAAAAGGACTAATGCCAAGAGGGAAATATTTTCTCTTCTGGGAGATCTTAAAAGAGAGTAGCATGACTGACATGTTGGAAGTAAAACTGACAAAAAGAGATTCAGGTAAGAATGGAAGATTTAGAATGTGAGAACATGGAATTCCCCATGTCTTTCATTTTCTCTAGAATCATATAAAGTTTGATCTCTGGAAGAGTAGGAGATTTCAAGTGTTCTTAGTGGCAAAGAGAGCTACACTCTGACAAGATTTCCTGGCCCACAGCAGTGTATTAAGGAACAATAGCAAAACACAGCTATGAGAAACCACACATGAACATCAACCAGAGACTTCCCTGGGGCACTTTCTACCAAGTTAACAGTCCTGAAAGTAATGGCATATAATCTGTTTAGCCTAAATTCTAAGCCACTAGAGTTTTGAGAATCACTGTCCTCTAAAGGGAAATCATTCCTCTTTGTCACCCTGTGTGCACTGAAATTAATCTTTAAAGCATCTGTTAAAGTCTTAGGAAGAGAAAACAAAGTTTGTGAGTTTTTCCTATATCTAGCAGATATACTGGCCTCCTTAGGGAGCTACTTTGTACAACACAGTCTTAGTTCTTGTTCCTTGATTTACTATTTCTGCATGTCTTTTGTCATTCCATAACCGTATATATTTATAAGAATGATCATTACCATCAACGGCATACAGTGGCCTTGACTTCTAAGACATTGGTTGTGTCCATAAAACAGATTTTTTTTCTAAGAACATAGACCTGAATTTCCCTCCTCAGCATGGGAACCACCTAGTTTTGTATTTTGCTTTCTACTTGAAAGTTTGCATAGAATAAAATAAACATGATAGAGGGTTCCTCTTTCCCCACAGCCATTGTATTTGTCTTGCAATTTACCTTGAGTCACTACCTGCCTTCTACAAACATGCTATAAACTTTGAATAACTGAAAGAAAAAAAGACAGACTGAAAAAGTAGTGCTGTTCTTTAATATTTGTGCCAAAGGGCAAGGACTGATCCAAACCACCATTTTTAATACACGGAATTCTATTGCCGTTCTTGAACTGCAAGGGAGCATACTCAATTTTCTGTTCCATATTAAAAATCTCATACTCTCTTTTAAATTGAGGAATCAATTGACTATTCAGATATTACCTGAGATTGATAAATATTCATATATTATTTTAAAACTTTTATGATTTCATTAACTTGCTTGTTTTTGCAGTTTACTTACAGAGGCTTTCCATATATTGTTATAGTCTCTAATAGGGAGAGGATGGGGAGGAGAACACCCATAGAGAAGGGGAGGGGGAGGGGCTAGGGGGATGTTGACCCGGAAACCGAGAAAGGGAATAACAATCGAAATGTAAATAAGAAATACTCAAGTTAATAAAGATGAAAAAAATAAATAAATAAAAGAATTTTCCCAAGACTTGTTTGTTTTATTTTTTACGTTCATCAGCTTTACATGTCCCTTATTAGAGGAGATGAGCACAGAATCTGAACTTAATGAATGGGGCTTGTTTATAAAGTTTTATTTTGTGTTTTCCCCTTAGCATTAAATTGAACAACTTCCCGATAAGCTTTACCAATTTAGTAAGAAATTACAAACTCCCTCTTGGATCAAGAGCATGCACTTCTTTTTTTTTTTAAGAGAAAAAATGCTTTATTTTTAGGCAACTCATTGTCAGGACCATTAAATCTATGAAACAAAAGGCTTGACATGTTAAGAAAACGTAAAGAAAGAGACAGCAATAAATGCAGTTATAATTGAAGTTGCTGAAGATTGGCATATCAATGTCTAAAGGCCTGTGAGGATATGATAGTGAAATGTCCTGGTCCTCAGTTGCTTCCTCCCCCATAAATCTCTGCTCACAATCATGCACTTCTTCTTATAGTCATCCTTTCAATGTTACATCTGAAAAATTCCTGGAGCTAAAGAGAAAGTGGTGTAGCAATTGGCGTATCCATGACAATTCTTTTTCGGTTCATTGCACATGAACGATAAATAAAATACCACCTGAGAAAAGGGCTTTTACTGGGACTCACTTGCTAGACTATTATCCCAGCCTGCAGGAAGCCCTAAGTTCGAACCCAATACCACATAGGCCGAGTTTGAGACAAATGCATTTGATCATAGTACCTAAGAGTACTCATAAGTAAAATGTTATTATCGACTAAGTAGTACTTTCCAGGGAAGACCAAAGTAGATGAGTTTCTGTCTCAAAAACAAAAGTAAACAAATGTGGATCAGGGTAAAGCAAACTTTGTAGTTAAAGCCACTATCAGAGTATTCCTCAAACATATCTTTATCTATCATTGTATTGGATATCTAACATGTGTATCTCTATTATTTTCATATATGAATAGATAAATATATCAGTGCTGTGTATTACAAACATGCAACTAGTTGTTTAATTTCCTTATATGATAAACTTACTAAAACTTCCGAAACAAAAACCTCCTCCATGAAAATAGATCACAGCTCGTCTTGGGGCTTCTGACTTGCTCTTGGGTAAGTACAAACGCACAGGGATGTCAACAAAGGCAGTATCAGTTACTGTGATGTGTTCGTCAGAATGTGGTTGTGTGTAATCCAGATTGATTATCATGGAGATAAATTCTTCATATCTCATAACACCTATGTTTTCAAGACACAGAGCCTATAAAGAAACAAAGTAAACACAAGCTTCATTAATAGATCTGTAATATCAAATACATGTGAAGATAAAGGTTAGAAGAAGAAAACAGACAAAAAACAGTAAAGCAAAGTCAAACAGAATTAAAGAATTTGTAAAATTAAACAAAAATAATATTATGGCCATCATTTTTGATGATCCTTCTGCCTGTGAAAATCTCAGATGTTTTAGATTAAATGTTATTTAGAAAAGCATCTTTACTTACATTTTAAAAAATTCTTGTATTTATTGCTCAATTATAAATCTTTAAAAACTATTATGTCTTATAATCCCTCTAAATTTGTATGTTGTCATATGTTCTTTCTAAAATTACATTATTTATTTCAATTTCTAAAAGATTTATGTTTGTTTATTTATTTATTTATTTATTTATTTTTATAGCTGTCTTCACACACACACACACACACACACACACACACACACACACACACACACACACACCCCAAAAGAGGGCATTGAATCACATTACAGATCATTGTAAGACACTATGTGGTTACTAGGATTTGAACTCAGGACCTCTGAAAGAGCAATAAGTGCTCTTAATCACTGAGTCATCTCTCCAGCCCTTATTTCAATTCTAAATTGAATTATTCAATTTTAAATTCAAGAATGATATGACTACATTATGCATAATCTGAACTTGGTTCTTCTTTTTCTCTACCCATTCTCTGAAATCCTTCTTTGATTTTACTGCAGAAATCTGACCAGAGTACCCAGAACCTGTAAAATTTACTCAAGGAATATATCTTTAAACTTCTAGAGCTAACAGTACTCTAAATGGCCTTTATTACCTCATGTATTACAGAGTAAGATACTTATGGCTAATCTCCATGCTTTGATGAGGAAAATGCACTGAGAAAATTGCAGCCAGACCTGTCAAATTTTTCCACGCCCAGGAGCACTATCCACAGAGCCTGAATCAGCATGCTTGTACCATATCCTCAAGCTTACTTGACGCTTGTAGTTTAATTTTATTTTATGGGATTCATGACTGCAAATGAGTGGGTCTCTGATCCTTGTTCCTTCTCTTGGGCACCTTTCCCTCTATCAATTTGTCTTATCTAATTTTGTTGTGATAGTTTTTGTTTTATCTTATATTTATTTTGTTATACATTTTTAAATGAATGAATGAATTACAGTCTACAAACTATGGCAAAGGTTAATGACTGAACTACCTCTGCTTTAAAACCAGCAGGCATAAGGATTAAGTTTTCTGCAGTAGAGTAACTGCATATACCAACTACTCCAGCATGTCTCACATTGAAGAGTAGTTGACCAACGTATAATGGACTCCATCAACTTAGTGCTCTTTTAGTTGGTTACACTTTAGTGGAGTTTTTATTCTGTTTCAGTTTTACCTTTTGGTTGTCATTACATTTTGTTTTCTAGGTTTTTACGGAGTTTGTTGTATTCAGTTTTGAGTTTGTTTTCTGGAAAAAATATTTTGTGGATAGGGAGAAGATGTAGAAGGAGTTGGGGGAAGGGAAAATATTATCAAATGATGTTTGAATTTAAAAATTGTCTTATGTAATAAAATGTAAAATAGAAAGCTATTGATCAATGAACACTGACTTTATTATGTAAAAATCCACGCAATGATAATACCAGTAATAAAGTTATTATTGAGTTCTAGTACAGTATAGATGAATGAATATTTTTAGTGTACATAGAAGAGTGTAGTTCATGTTAACATTCAATAAATGTTGCCTTATTATTTAAGTATTCTTTAACTATTCTTTCTAGAGGTGCATGTCCGATGTCTCAGTAGATAGAGGTACCTATTTCCAATCACGAACATTTTCAAGATCCACCTTCTAGAAGAGAAGAACTGACCCTTATATGATGTCCTTTGAGTACTACCCATGTTTTGGCATGAACTATCCCTCAAACACACACACACACACACACACACACACACACAGACACACACACACACACACACACTATCTAGTTAATTGATTAATTTTGAAATGAAACAAAGCTTATAACTATATTCTAAGTAATTAAATATAAGAAAGATATGATCTGTTACTATGAGTGCATGAGATATCAATATATTCAGGGAATTTTCATTCAATGAATTTACTCTTGAAATTAGATTTTTAGGAAATTGCCTTATGTCTATTATGTCAATGTTTTCTGGATTTAAAAAGATACTGAAGCATTTTAAGACTATAATGAAAACTACCTATGTAGAGATTATACCATATTCTTCTAATACCCCTGATCGATATTACACAGAACAAGCTATACAAATATTAAAATTAGTGCTCTCACTTTTAGATTAATGGGTACAATGCAGAGACAAGGAAGTCTCTCATGCTAATGTGTGAATATTTTACAAAACTCTTTTAAAACAACATATGATTGCACAATAATGCACTTTAATATTTTTTACTTTCATATGATAAAAGCAAGAGTATTTATTGTCTTTGCAATCTAAATTGTAGGATTCAGTGCTAAAATTATCAAAGAGTTCCAAATTTGCTAGGATAAAATCTAATTACATGTTCATTTGTCTATTATCATTGCAGAAGTGCAGGATAATGATTCACAATATCAAATACAAAAAGCATGTATTTTAATGGTGTACACATGATGACTGGAAACTGGTGAAGGTGACAAAGTGAAAGCATCTTACTATAGTGAGACGTTCTGATAGACAATGTGGTTATTTGGTAAAAGCATGGAAATTTCTCATTAAATACATATAAACTAATCACAAGATGACTGACATGTGCTTGATTTTGTATTCATTCTTCAATCAAGGAATCAGAACATTTGAAAAAGAGAACTGTGGGAGAAAGACATAGAGACTCAGAACTTTATAAGAACTTTAGTTTTAGTTGTCATAGAACTGTGCTTCTTTTAAACCTTGGACTGTTGTTAACTTCTGATTATTAATTCTTGCTTAGAATTTCAGCCTCCAGATATTAGAACTGTCAAAGGGTACCCACTTTCTGCAAAGTAACCACCATGTACATAAAGAGCACTGTTGAGTCATCCAACCTAGGGCTCAAATTTCAGTTGTTACTCTCTCTGTATGAGCTCTTCTGAATATCTTTTTCCTCTCATATATACAATATAGTTAGAAGACAGTGGAGAATGAGGGATCTGCATATATGCAAAGAAAGCATATATATTACAACCATCAAAAATACTAGTTTCTTACTATACAGGAACAATTTCAGCCATTATATCCACATTGCATATTCTAAGTTAACCCAGAATAACAGAAGTTTAGAATTGGAGACTGATAATAGAAGCTATGAGGATAAGAAAAGTCCTAATTTGTTATCAAACAAGTACTGTTAATAATAATTCATATCTTTATACTATATAAAAACATAGTTATGAAACCAGTTTTTTCTTAGAATGTAAGCAAAAATCAAATTAACAATATTCTTTAAAATGTGATGTTTTTTCAAAATTATATCACTACTATTATCAAAATATTCAAAAATGTTCAGTCTTGATAATAGAAAAATATTCTTCTTACCATAAGGGAGAAAGTTTTAGCAACTGCATCCAGGGCCATTAGTTTCCAAGGTTCTTCAATGTTGTCAGGCATAGGTGTATAAATGTAAGATAAAAAGCTAACACAAAGCAGCCCCACACAGAGAGCTTTAAATCCCATGATATCCTAGATCCTAGACTCTTTCCAGTGCAGAGATTAACGTATTTCCATAAATGCTGAATAAAAAGCCACAGAATGAGCACAGACTGGGAACTCTTTCACAGAAACACAGCTATTCCCATGATGTGAAGCTGATTCTTAAAGAGTACAGTGTCCCTTCTAACTTGTTTTGCAAGTGCAAAGGCTCAGAAGTGGATGTTGAAATGCATCAGGTGAGGTACCTATTGTTCAGATGCAATTTAAATTCCCTGCAGTGTTTCTTCATTCTGTGATATTATTATCATCATGAAATACTTTGAGGAAATCAGAGCCCAAATGGAAGCATTGGATAATTCTCGAAGTTATCATTTGTAGTTTCAATATTTTATAACAGGTTTATAGTAAGTTATTTGATACCCAGTCAAAATATATGCTAATATCATAACTAAGCATTATTACCTATGTTAACAAACCATGCCTGGTGTGGACCAAGCTTTAGGAACGGTGTGTGCAGACTTGTTCAAGTTCTATCATGCACCAAGCTAAAACTTTAAAGCTGGACCAGAATTACCAGAAAGTTCAGAACAAGTATTTTAGCAAACATTCCGTCTTGTAGAAAGTCGCATTACATGATGATTCAAATTCATGAGTCAACATGGCTTAGATTAGCTGCTTGGTGTTAGTAAAATATTGTTCCTGGGTGTGCCTGTAAGGGTGCTTTCAGAAGAGAATGACGTTTGTGTTGCCTCTGTGAAGTATATTGTCTCTAGAATCTTTGAATAAATAACCTTGGTTTACTTATCCTTCATTCAGCAAATTTCATAATAACTCTGTCTTTCCTACCATTGGATGTCAGTGCTTCTGGGTTTCTGTCTGTAAAAGTTAGAGACTTTCACGGTCTCAGTTAACCTGGACTCCCAAGATCTCTCAGACATTGGATCACCAACCAGGCAGCAGACATACACCAGCTAATATGAGGCCCCCGACACATATGCAGCAGAGGACTTCCACATCTGGGTTCAGTCAGAGAAGATGCACCTAATCCTCAACAGACTGGAGGCCCCAGTGAGTTTAGAGGTCTGCTGGGGTGGGTGGGGTGGGGATATCTTCATGGAGACAAGTTGGGGGGCGAGGTATGGGATGTGGAACAGTCGGAGCGTGGACTGGGAGATGAATAAAATCTGGAGTGTATTGATTGATTGATTGATTGATTGATTGATTTAAAAAAATAAATAAAAAATTTAAAAAAGAGTTAGAGACTTTCACCAGAGCCCCTGGCTTTTAGGCTTCAGACTTTAAACTTGTCTTTTATCTGCGGCATCACTAGTTCTCCAACTTTTAAACAGAAGACCATAAAAGTTTATTTCAATAATGTCATTAACAAGTTCAAACATTTTATATAGAGTTCATGTGTGTAGGGATGTTTATAGAATGTTTCGTGTTTGATTATGATCCTTCCCCACTTGAGCCAGAGTCAAGATACGTCAGAGATGCAAAAGACAGGATTTTCCTTCTCATGTATCACAACAAGGTGATCATTGCATATATAAAACTAATTTTAATGATAGTATTCACTAAACTCAGAAAATTCTTTAACACTAACCTTTTATTTCTTCTACTAGAAACTGATCCTTTGTCTTTAGATAGCAATTTAAGCTTTCTTATCTACCTTATCCTATCTTAAGGCTCCTTATCTACCTTTTTTGATATCATGCAATATTTAATCTCTCTTCTCTAAATTTTATGTTGATAATTAACTTTAAAATAACCCACTTTTTAAAAAATGGGATCTAATTTCTTTAATAATGATTTACTTAATAAAATCCACTAAGTCATAATAGTACATTTCAAGGCCCACATTACTTAAATTACCAATTTGCTCACTTTATTATATCTCTTGCAATCTTTTGCTGAATTGCCTAAGTATGACTTACGATAATCTACATTTTAAGAGGAAAACGACTAAAAGAAATATTCAGTACTATAATACACATGTAACAGTACCTGTCTTGTAAGAACTTGGTCTTATGATCTAGAAATTAAATTTAATCCATTTTATGTCCATCTTTTCAAGTAAGTTATAGAAAGATGGACTATATCCTTATAACACCTGAGGATTTAGTGCTTTTCACATATAGGGCTTCAATAAAATTTTTTTTAATTGACAACCTCTTTAGTTGGTCAACTAATGGAATAAGTGGGGAATCGCTCACAGCTAACAGCAGTAATGCAATTCAGATTCTAGTATAAAGGGCAGTCTTTGATGCAAAGCAAGAGAACACATCTAAGGTCAAAAAAATGTTACTGCTTTCACACTGTAGTGAAAATTTGCACACACAAATGACAAGAGGGGAGCTGGGGGAGAAAAGAGGGATAATGTTTGCAAACAGGTGACCTTGGTGACACATTCTAACAATTCAGGACATAGATTGTTTATTTTTGTTTTCTCTTAATATTTATCAGTGTTGGCTTAATAGATTCATACCTGTGGCATCTTAGAAACCTCCTCCTCCATTTCTTTTCTAAACAGGGCAATTTCATACATGTTCTGTTAAATAATACTTTCTCAGTTTTTCTCTGTGGTAAACCCATGTTTCCCAGTAGAATAGAATAGTATAGGTTTCTCCTCTAATTTTATACAATGCAAAGGTCCATACCATCAGAATGGCTATTCTAAATGTATAGAAGTTCATTGATTCATACAGACTTTGGGATAATTTCACTTTGCGTTATTTTCTTACTTACAAGTTCTTTACAGTAAAGTTTTAATAAATTAAAAGCCCCAGAAACTACAGAGATCAAACAAAGATTGTTTACCAGATAAATTAAAAAGAGCAGTTTCCCCACTGTTTAGAACATTTAGAATATGTCATTTTTATTAATTTTTAAATTTACTTTGTATCCCAATCACAGATTCCTCTTCCTCTTCTCCCCATCCCTGCCTCTCACTTCCTTTTCTCCCCATACCCCCTCCCTTTCTGTTTAGAATAGGGTAGCCTCCCATGGTATCAACTCACCTGAGCATATCAAGTCGCAGTTTGATTAGGTGCATCTACTTTTATTGAGGCTTAGACAGGGCAGCCCTGCCAGGGGTGCAAAGGCAGGCATCAGTGTAAGGGACCACCTCTGCTCTAGTTGTAAGGTGTGCCACATGAAGACCAAGATGTATATCTGTTGGGGCCTAGATCGATTCGATGTGTGCCCTTTTGCTGATGGTTCGGTCTCTGTGAGTCCTTATGGGCCCAGCTTAGTTGATTCTGTAGGTTTTCTTGTAGTGTCCTTAATTCCTCTGACTCCTTCATTCCTTCCTCTCCCTCTTCAAAAAGATTTCCTGAATTCCACCTAATGTTTAGCTGTGGATCTCTGCATCTGTTTACATCAGCAGCTAGGTGAAGCCTCCCAAAAGACAGTTATGCTAGGCCCCTGTCTGCAAGCATAGCTGAATATCATTAGCAGTGTTGGGAATTGGCTCTCTCTTATGGCACGGGTCTCTCTCCAGTTGAGCGAGTCATTCGTTGGCCATTCAATCATGTAGGCAGGACAAATTGCGAGTTGAAGATTTTGTGGGTGGGTTTGTGTCCCCATCCCTCCATTAGAAGTTTTTCCTGGTTACAGGAGATAGTCATTTCAGGTTCCATATTCTCTATTGCTAAGTACCTTACTTACTGAGGGCCAGCCTCATAGGTTCCTAGGAGTTTCCTTTGTCCTGTTTCTAGTTCATCCGAGAGATGCCTCCATCTGATTCCTATTTTTCTCTCTCAGTTCTCTCTCCCTTCATACTCTTTATACCTGGTCTTTCCTGTTTCCCTTCCCACACTCTCTCCCACCCATTTCTTTCCCTCCATCCTCCCTAGAAGTCTATTTTATTTCCTCTTTTCAGTGAGATTGAAGCAGTGTTCCTTAGTTTCTCCTTGCTATCAAGCTTCATAGGGTATATGGATTGAAGCATAGGTATCCTGTACTTTAGGACTAATAACCACTTATAAGTGAGTACATATCATGTGTATCTTTCTAGGTCTGGATTATCTTACTCAGAATATTCTTTTCCAGTTCCATCCATTTGCATGCAACTTTTGTGATGTGCTTGTTTTTAATAGATTAGTACTATTCCATTTTGTAGATATATGATATCTTCTTTTTCCATTCTTCAGGTGAGGAACATCTAGATTGTTTCAAGTTTCTGGCTGTTACAAATAAAGCTGCTATGAACATAGTTGGGATGTGTTCTTGTGGTATGATGGAGTATCTTTTGGGTATATACCCAAAAGTGGCATATTTGGGTCCTGAGGTGGAACTATTTGCAATTTTCTGGGAAACTGCCAAATTGATTTCCAAGGGGATTGTACAAGTTTGCACTCTGACCAAAAATAGGCAAGTATTCCAATTGCCCAAATTCTCATTAGCTGCTGTCACTTCAGCTTTTGATCTTAGCCATTTAGAACTGGAGGGGAGACACTTGGTCCTGTGGAAGCTTGTTGCCCCAATAGATGGGGATGCTAGAGAGGTGAGGTGGTATTGGGTGGGTGGGTAGGGGAGCACCCTCTAAGGAGCAAACAGTAAGAGGGAGGGGTTTGCAGAAGGGAGACTGAGAGGGGGACATTTGAAATATAAATAAATAAAATAATAAATATATAAGAGAGTCATTTGATTTGCATTTCTATAATGACTAAGAATGTTGAACTTTTCTTTAAGTGCGTCTTGGCTATTAGAGATCTCTCTGTCAAAAATTCTCTGTTTGGATCCATACCCTATTTTTAATTGGATTGTTTAGTTCATTGTTGTCTACTCTCTTGATATCAACCCACTGTCAAATGTAGAGTTGGTAAAGATCTTTTCCCATTCTGTAGTCCGCTGTTTTGTCCTAGTGACAGTGCCCATTGCCTTATAGAAGCTTTTTGGTTTCATGAGTTACCATTTATTTATTATTGATCTTAGTGCTTGAGCTTTATTTATATATTTTATTCAGGAAGTTATCTCTGATACCTGTATACCTATGTATTCAAATCTATTCCCCACTTTCTCTTCCACCAGACTTAACATATTCAGTTTTAGGTTGAAGCGTTTGACTTGAGTTTTATGCTGGATGATAAATATTGATCTATTTGCATTCTTCTACATAGAAACATCCGATTAGACCAGCACTATTTGTTGAAGATGCTGAGAGTATATGGAGGAGGAGAACACTCCTCCATTGCTGATGGAACTGCAAACTTGCACAATGTCTCTGGAATTCAATCTAGCAGTTTCTCAGAAAACCGGAAATATTTCGACCTGACAACCCAGCTATACAACAAGAGGGGATCACCCCTCAGAGGTTAAGGGGAGGGGAATGGGGAAGGGACTCTGTGAGGGGGGATTATGAGGGGACAATGTTTGGGTTGTAAATAAAAAAATTTAAGCACTCAAAAAGAGCTTTATGCTGTTTAAAAATCATCTACCTATCTAGGTTTCCAATTGTCAAGTTTTAATGTCTTCAAAATATTTTATGTCTCTGCTTTGTGTACAAAAGAGAAAACAAAGGAAAAACATTTGTTATTTTCTGAAAAAGTTTAATTATATCTGTCATTTTGAAGAAGCTATAGCATGTACTATTAAAACACAGTCTCTAAAGTTGTGTTTACATTTGTATGGGAGCCATAATTTTTAACATTTCAGAAAATTATGTATTAACCTTAAAGGTATGGAGTTTTCTAAGCCCTTGTTCAGTAGCATTGTTTAACACTCAATATGACATTTATTTCATACATAATATCTAATTATTTATCATTTTGTGTTGTTTTATACTGAATTTGGATATTTTAAATTGATTCATTATACTTTATACTATTTATGTGATCTGATTCTAGCTGGAGGTTAAATCTGTAGCTACCTATCACATGTCTATGATTATATTCTTACATATCATAAAATAGCTTGATAATGCATGGCGATCCTTGGGAATCCTAAAACTAATTAGTGAGAACCTGACATAACCAGTGGCTCTTTTTGTTTGGGAGACTTTTAATGACTGATTCTATTTTTTTAGGAGTTATGGGGTTGTTTAAATGGTTTATCTGTTCCTGATTTAACTTTGGTACCCAGTATTTGTCTAGAAAGTTGTCCATTTCTTCTAGATTTTTGATTTTTGTTGAATATAGGCTTTTGTAATAGGATCCAATGATTTTTTTTAATTTCCTCTGATTCTGTTGTTATGTCTCCCTTTTCATTTCTGATTTTGTTAATTGGGACACACTCTCTGTATCCTCTGGTTAGTCTGGCTAAGGGTTTATCTATTTCGTTGATTTTCTCAAAGAATCAACTTTTGTTTCTATTGATTCTTTGTATAGTCCTTTTTGTTTCTACTTGGTTGATTTCTGCCCTGAGTTTAGATTTTTTTTATTTACACGTCAAATATTATCTCCTTTCCTGGTTTTATATCCATAAACCCCCTATCCCATCCTCCCTCCCCCTGCTTCTATGTGGCTGCTCCTCTACCCACCCACTCGCTTCTACCTCACTGCCCTGGCATTCCCCTATACTAGCATCAAGCCTTCACAGGACCAAAGGCCTCTCCTTGCACTGAGGCCCAACAAGGCCATTCTCTGTTACATATGTAGCTGGGGCAATTGGTCCCTCTACATGTACTCTTTGGTTAGTAGTTTAGTCCCTGGAAGCTCTGGGGTGTCTGGATGGTTGATATAGTTGTTCTTCCTATGGGGTTACAAACCCCTTCAGTTCCTCCAGTTATTTCTCCAACTCCTCCACTGGGTACCCTGTCTCAGTCCAATGGTTGGTGACAAGTATTCACCTCTGTATTTGTCAGGTTCTAGCATATCCTCTCAGGAGACATCCATATTAGGCTCTTGTCAACAAGCACTTCTTGGCATCAGCAATAATGACTGGGTTTAGTGGCTGTGTATAGGATGGATCTCCAGGTCGGACAGTCGCTGGATGGCCTTTCCTTCAGTCTCTGCTCCACTCTTTATTCCTGTATTCCTCCCATGATTATTTGGTTCCCACTTCTAAGAAGAACTGAAGTGTCCACATTTTGATCTTCCTTCTTCTTGAGCTTCATATGGTCTATGAATTGTAATTAAAGTATTCCAAGATTTGGGTTAATATCCACTTGTCAGCGAGTGCATACCATGTGTGTTCTTTTGTGATTGGGTTACCTCACTCAGGATGATACTTTCTACCTTCATCTATTTACCTATGAATTTCATGAAGTCATTGTTTTTAATAGCTGAGTAATACTCCACTGTGTAAATGTATCACATTTCCTGTATCCATTCCTGGGTTCTTTCCAGCTTCTGGATATTATAAATAAGGCTGCTATGTACATAGTAAAGCATGTGTCCTTGTTATATGTTGGAGCATCTTTTGGGTATATGGCCAGGAGTGTTATAGTTGAGTCCTCAGGTAGTTCTATGTCCAATTTTCTGAGCAACATTCAGACTAACGTCCCGAATGGTTATACCATCTTACAATCCCACCAACCATGGAGTAGTGTTTCTCTTTCTCTATAGCCTCTCCAGAATCTGTTGTCACCTGAGATTTTGACCTTAGCCATTCTGACTGGTGTGAAGTGGAGTCTCAGGGTTCCTTTGATTTGCAATTCCCTGATGACTAAGGATGTTGACTGCTTCTCGGTCATTCTATATTCCTAAGTTGAGAATTCTTTGTTTAGCCCTGTTCCCCATTTTTAATAGGGTTATTTGATTCTCTGGAGTCTTTGGTATATATGTACTAACTTTTCTTTATCCATTTGTCCAAAGACATACACTTGTTGGAATTCCATATCATAACAATTATACACAGCATTACAACAAGCAATATACCCAGAAGTCATATTAATATGTTATGTTATAATCACATTTCTAAATAATTCAGTTTATTCACACCATTTTTCTATAATTGTCAGTATTCATTCAATGCCTCATCCAAAAGAAAATTTAATTTCTATATTTTTCTTCTTTTTCAAAAAAAATATTCACTTTATATCCTGCTCACAGCCCTCCTTCCTTTCTGGTTAGTCCCTCCCTTAATCCTTCCCCAGTCCTCCTCTTATGCTTTAAGAGGGTGTAATCTCTACACCAGTACCCACTCTACATTGGTACATTTCTGCAGGGCTATGTGTAGCCTTTCCTACTAAGGCCAGTAAAGACAGTCCAGCTAGAAGAACATACCCAACATAATAGTAACAGATTTTAGAATAGATCACTCTCTAGTTGTTTGGGACACACATGAAGACCAAATTGTTTATCTGCTACATAAGTGCATGAGCCTAGCTCCACCCATGTATGTACTTTTTGGTTGACGGTTTAGTCTCTGACAGTTCTAAGATACCAGGTCAGTTGACTCTCAGTTGGTGTTATTATAGAGTTCCTATCCCCTTCAGGACCACAATCCTTCCCCCAAGATTTCCAAAAGAGTCTTCAAACTCAATCCACTGTTTTATTGTGGGTCTCTCCATCTGACAGCCATGCTAACCTCATGTGTGCAAGCAGAGTCTATGAAACAGTATATGTGATACAGAATATTAGTAATATGTCAGTGATAGTTGCTTGCTCTCTGCAGTTTTAGATAGGATAAATTTGGGGTCATAATTTTTTTGGGTGGTTGGTATCCCTATTACTCCACTGGGACTCCTGCCTAGTTATAGGATGTGGCATCTTCAGGTTATGTATCCCCAATGCTATGAGTCATACCTAAGATTATCCCCACTAAGTTTTTGGTGCCTCACCTATTCTAGGTCTCAGAAGCATCCTTGAGATACAACCACAAACACCTTTGCCAGTTGCAGATTTCATTTAATTTTCATTAAAACCTCAGCAGGACTTTGGTAGTTTCAATATTCTAAACTCTTCTATGAGGGGGAAATAATGATTTCACTTGCATTTCTCCTTATTGATGATGTTCAGAAGATTGCTTTCTATGCCAGTTGACCATTGTACTTCTTCTATGAGTAAAGTCTATTTTAGACATTAACTCCTTTGCAAAATCAAAATATTTATTTTATTTTCTAAGGTTGTTTACACTTTGTGTATTTTGGGCACTAACTGCATCAGAAATAAGCTCTTTGTTCACTGGTTTAGACTTGTACAACTCCCTTGATGCTAAAAGCCTACTTGCAAAGCCAGCTATATGAAGCAGACAAGTCATAAGGGAGTCAGTTTTCTTAACTCAGGAGAGCCTGCAAGAATCACGTTACAAGTTCACATGTACAGTTGCAATGTAGGTTTAGGATTCCTTAAAACAACCTTCCATGCTGTTATTCTCTGAGAAACAATGTGTTCTGGGACAAAGCACTGAAGAACCTGACACTTATAAGGAGGACTACAAAAAATAGCTGGCCCTGCTTCGGCCAGCTACCCACATCCCTACATCTCAAAATGTCCAGCCCAGCACATATTCTGAAGTTATACTTGAGAATCTCAAGCAAGCAAGATGAGGACAACTGTGGTTATAGCTCAGTGGTTGATTGCCTGGTTTCCATCAAATGCTAGAATTACCCTAGATGCACAGAACACATGAAACTCAAGATGGTTGCCCAAAATGCAAATGCTTCACTCCTTTAAAAGGGGAACAAGAATACCCTTGAGAGGGGATAGGGAGGCAAAGTTTAGAACAGAGGCAGAAGGAATACCCATTCAGAGCCTGTCCCACATGTGACCCATACATATACAGCCACCAAACTAAATAAGATGGATGAAGCAAAGAAGTTCAGGCTGATAGGAACTGGATGTATATCTCTCCTTACAGACACAGCCAGAATACAGCAAATACATTGGCAAATGCCAGCAGCCAACCACTGAAATGATAACGGGACCCCCGTTGAAGGAATCTTAGAAAGGACTGAAAGAGCTTGAAGGGGCTTGAGACCCCATATGAACAACAATGTCAACCAACCAGAGCTTCCAGGGACTAAGCTCCTACCCAAAGACTATACATGGACTGACCCTGGACTCCAACTGCATACATAGGAATGAATAGCCTAGTAAGAGCACCAGTGGAAGGGGAAGCCCTTGGTCCTGCCAAGACTGAACCCCAGTGAAAGTGGTTGTTGAGGGGAGTGCAGTAATGGGGGGAGGATGGGGAGGGAGCAGGGTTAGGGGAATGTTGGCCTGGTGACCAGGAAGAGGAATAACAATCGAAATTTAAATAAGAAATACTCAAGTTAATGAAGATGAAAAAATATTAATCAAGGAAAAAAAAGAAATCAAAATTTCACTATTTGCAGATGATATGATAGTACATTTAAGTGATCCTAAAAGTTCTACCAGAGAACTACTAAACCTGATAAACACCTTCAGCAAAGTGGCTGGGTATAAAATTAACTCAAATAAATCAGTAGCCTTCCTCTACACAAAAGAGAAACAATCCAAGAAAGAAATTAGGGAAATGACACCCTTCATAATAGTCCCAAATGATGTAAAATACCTCAGTGTGACTTTAACCAAGCAAGTAAAAGATCTGTATGATAAGAACTTCAAGGCTCTGAAGAAAGAAATTGAAGAAGATCTCAGAAGATGGAAAGATCTCCCATGATCGTGGATAAGCAAGATTAACCAAGTGAAATTGGCCATCCTACCAACAGCAATCTACAGATTCAATGAAATCCCCATCAAAATACCAATCCAATTCTTCAGAGAGTTAGACGCAACAATTTGCAAATTCATCTGGAATAAAAAAAAAATACCTAGGATAGCTAAAACTATCCTCAACAAGAAAAGGACTTCCGTGGGAATCACGATCCGTGAACTCAAGCAGTATTACACAGCAATAGTGACAAAAACTGCATGGTATTGTTAGAGAGACAGACAGACCAGTTGAGTAGAATTGAAGACCCAGAAATGTACCCACACACCTATGGTTACTTGATTTTTGACAAAGGAGGCAAAAACCATCCAATGGAAAAAAGGTAGCATTTTCAGCAAATGGTGCTCATTCAACTGGAGGTCAGCATGTAGAAGAGTGCAGATCAAATCATGCTTATCAGCCCATACAATGCTTAACTCCAATTGCTTCAAGGACTTCCACATCAAACCAGATACACTCAAACTAATAGACAAAAAAGTGAGAAAGTATCTCGAATACATGGGCACTGGAGAAAATTTCCTGAACAAAACACCCATGGCTTATGCTCTAAGATCAAGAATTGACAAATGTAATCTCATAAAACTGCAAAGCTTCTGTAAGGCAAAGGACACTGTTGTTAGGACAAAATGGCAACCAAGAGATTGGGAAAAGATCTTTACCAATCCTACAACTGATAGAGGGCTTATACCCAAAATATACAAAGAACTCAACAAGTTAGACTGCAGGGAGACAAATAACCCTAACACTGAACCCTCAGTGAACATGATTGTTGAGGGGAGGGTGGTAATGGGGTAAGGATGGGGAGGGGAAGCCCATATAGAAGGGGAGGGGGAGGAGTTAGGGGGATGTTGGCCCGGAAACCGGGAAGGGGAATAATAATCGAAATGTAAATAAGAAATACTCAAGTTAATAAAGATAAAAAAAATAATATGGGGTTCAGAGCTAAACAAAGAATTCACAGCTGATGAATTCAGAATGTCTGAAAATGTTCAACCTCTTTAGTCATAAGGGAAATGCAAATCAAAACAACCCTGAGATTTCACCTCACACCAGTGAGAATGGCTAAGATCAAATACTCAGGTGGCACCAGATGCTGGTGAGGATGTGGAGAAAGAGGAACACTCCTCCACTGTTGGTGGGATTGCAGACTGGTACAACCATTCTGGAAATCAGTCTGGAGGTTCCTCAGAAAATTGGACATTGCACTACCTGAGGACCAAGCTATACCTCTCTTGGGCATATACCCAAAAGATGCCCCAACATATAACAAAGACACATGTTCCACTATGTTCATAGCAGCCCTATTTATAATATCCAGAAGCTGGAAAGAACCCAGATTGACCCATCCTGCGGGTCCAGTTATTCAGGGTCCTGAAGAAGCTTTCTACCTGCGGGCCAAGGGGGTGAAGAGAAGAAGGAGACCAAGCAAAGTTCTGTTGTCAAGGTCTCGTTTATTGAGAGAAATGTACAGCATTTAAAGCTCTGAGGCAGGAATAGAAGCGGGAACAGAAGCTTAGGGTGGGGGAGTATTGGGAAGTGCCCAAGGATATAGGGTGAATCACTAAACTGCAAGATGTCCTCCTTAAACAAAGAGGCAACAGTCTTCTGGGGACATGTTCTTTGAAAAGGTCGAACCCTTCTCAGGAATCTGCTCAGGGACATCCGGTGTTTTGCTCAGGCTGAAACATCCTGTGATTGCTCCCAGGGTCTTCCTGGGAGAGGCTTTTGTCCAACAATCTCATAATCTTACAGCAGCCACCCAGGGGTGAGCATCTGTGGCCATACAGCCCAGCGTCATGTAGCCACCTTGAGCTATGCAGTCACAAAGCGGTCAGGCCCAAATCCAATACGGCTCCCTATACCACATGCCCTTCAACAGAGGAATGGATACAGAAAATACAGTACATCTACACAATGGAATATTACTCAGCTATCAAAATTCATAGGCAAATGGATAGAACTAGAAAATAGCATCCTGAGTGAGGTAACCCAATCAGAGAGAAACACACACATTTGCACTCATTGATAAGTGGATAGTAGCCCAAATGTTCGAATTACCCTAGATGCCCAGAACACATGAAACTCAAGAAGGATGACCAAAATGCGAATGCTTCACTCTTTCTTTAAAAGGGGAACAAGAATACCCTTGGCAGGGAATAGGGAGGCAAAATTTGGAACAGAGGCAGAAGGAACACCCATTCAGAGCCTGCCCCACATGTGGCCCATACATATTCAGCCACCAAACTAGATATGATGGATGAAGCAAAGAAGTGCAGGCCGACAGGAACCGGATGTAGATCTCTCCTTAGAGACACAGCCAGAATATAGCAAATACATTAGCGAATGCCAGCAGCCAACCACTGAAATGAGAACGTGACACCCGTTGAAGGAATCAGAGTAAGGACTGAAAGAGCTTGAAGGGGATTGAGATCCCATAGGAACAACAATGCCAACCAACCAGAGCTTCCATTGACTAAGCCACTACCCAAAGACTGTCCCTGGGCTCCAACCGCATAGGTAGCAATGAATAACCTAGTAAGAGCACCAGTCAAAGGGGAAGCCATTGGTCCTGCCAAGACTGAATCCCCAGTGAAAGTGATTTCTGGGGGAGGGTGGTAATTGGGGGAGGATAAGGAACACCCATATAGAATGGGAGGGGAAGAGATTAGGGGGATGTTGATCTGGAAATTGTGAAAGGGAATAACAATGGAAATGTAAATAAGAAAAACCCAAGTTAATAAAGATGTAAAAAAAAAAAAAGTAGAGGACCTAGAATCATACACACACCAAAAAAAAAAAAAATGTAAATTTTGGGTTGCAATTGGGAAATACTTTCCAACAATTTCTGAAATGGTCCTAAGTAAAAATGTTATTTTGGACTGTGTATTTTGATAACCAATGTCTTCTTACCATTGACAACTGTGTGAGCAAAATATGAAGCAATTTTCTCAGAGGTTGAAGATGCTCATAGTATCAAATACTGAGACAGTTTAATACCTTGTGCAAAATTAAAAATTTACCTCATTGACCTTCAACACTGCTTACATTTTAAATAAATTATAAAAGCATGTGAAAAAAAGAATACCTAAAATTGTATCAGGGATTATTAATCTATTTTATAGTGGGACTGCTACTAGGTCCTTTCTGATAGTCAAAACTGCAGTGAGAATTCTTTCATTCTTCCAGGTGTCACCAGTTAATTGCTCTTAGATAGTAAGCAGACTTTCACTCAGAGCACATTACAAGAGGTTGTAAAGCAATTAAGCAAAGGGCATACAAACAGAACTAAGGATTTATGATAGGTGCTAGGACAGAGGATAAAATATTCACTGGGTTTATGTATACAAATCTACACTAATAACTTAGTTATGGTTTTAAACCTTCAGTGAACCTATGGAGCTGTGACAGGTGATGGATGTTTAGCCAGATAATTACTCCTGATGGATACACATGTAAACATTCTTTGTTGTAAAAAAAAAAAAAAGAAAGAAAATTAGAATCCAGTTTACAGCATGTAGTAAAACTAGATGCTATAGTTGCCTCTTAGATATTGAAAGTACGAGCCAGGGAGAAGGAAAAACAAAAGCAAAACCTATGGCTCTCAGAATATGCAATCTTACTCTAGAAGCCCAGTGCTTGACCCCATTTTATTCTGTTACCTGTTTAGCAATGAGTGGTTTCTAATAAGCCTAGTATGTCCCTCCATCTTTCTAGAGTTTTCTGTAAACTTCTTTCTTCATTGATAACATTTTTCAAAAAATGCTAAGTTTTTGGGAAACAGAGGTTGCAACAGTCTCATAATCGTCAGAGATCATGAAGAGTCTAGCTACCTCTCAACCCGTGCCAGAGACTGTTCACAGCTGTGGAAATCTTAGCTATGATCTATTTTCCAGAGCTTGTGATAGAAGCCTGAGCATGCTATAGTACAGACGTGTTCTACCTGTATGGTAAACCCTGCCATACAGGTAATGTTTATGCTACATTATTCTGCACTTCTCCAACAGTTTGTGGATCCGAGAGCTCAAGGACTTGTAAGATCAGCAGAGAACATAGCACACATATCAGGGACATAGGACGGCCTATGTTAAGTAATGAGTGTGGTGAGTGAATGGACATTGTTAAGTTGAGAATCTGTTAGAAAGCCAACAAAGAAAACACTGCTTCTATCACCCTAGAACCTTCTCTCACAGCTCAGGTATCACATACCTCAAGCAGTACATAAGTGAAGGTACAGGACAAGTGAGGGCTTTGTTGGTGAAGTTTTACGGGAGGACATTAGTACCTTTCTTATTAAGACCTTTTAGGGAGAGCAAGGACAACCTTGTAGTAGCCATGTGAGCTCCAGCTAAACAATGAAAGCCACCTTGGCCTCAGGATACCAGGACCCAGTGAACTTTTCTACATACAAAACGTCCCCTCTGTCTCGATCATAGCCTCCTGCCTTTGAATTTCAGGTACTCATCAAATCAAACTCCAAACAAGTTTGGAATGACTTTCATGTCGACTTCAGGAAGCTTCAGGGTAGATTTAATTATTGCCTCCTTGACAGAATGGCTTAAGAAAGAGAAAGGAAGTTTAGAAACTCTTCATTTACACTAGCAAGCCTACCATGTGAAATCTAAGTCACAGTACAAAGGCCCAAGAGCTAAGCATGAAGTTTGTGATCAAACATAGTGCAGACCCTGACAAATGGGCCTTTCTTATGCATACTGAACAAGGTATCTGCCCTCTCCTACCTTTCCTTCCTGGATGCTAATACTTCTTTAGGGTCCAGTTTGCATGGCTGCTTGACAGATGTGACTGTAAAAACCCATTTGTGTTCTTTGGGAGAGCTCTTCACTTCGCTTTAGGATCAAAGCCCATCTTCCAATCAGCTCTAGTCTTCTATTCTCTTTACTCCTAGTATACAAGAAGTATATGACTGTAGTACTAATGCGTGTGGTGAGTGAGGTCCCTTGGGAGTACCAGACTACTCTAGCCACTTCTGATTCCATCTCAGGAAATTTCAATTCGTCTCAAATGCTGACTAAAAGTACAATACTATAACAAGGGTACATTTGGTTTCCTATGGAATATCCCAATCCATTCTATGGAAAGAAAAAAAAATTGAATGTCCACGGATGATATAACATCAAGCCATGGAGAAAAAGAAGTAATAGATTTACTTCAAATAGTCTTCTTATTGTCTCCCTAAGTGGCAATTCTGCCAATGAGGCTCTGCATTGGTGGTTTATAGGACTCTGTGTCCTCACCTTTCCTCTATTGGCTATTTTTAAGTACCTTCTTCCAGCCCTTCTCCAAGTATCTTCCTCAAATGCCTTCTGAAACAAAGAGCTGTCAACTGAGAAAACCTGCATTCCCTGTCGTGTCTACCTCTGTCCTTCTAATTCTCCCTCATTTGTGATTAATACTTAATGAAGTGAAGCAATTTTCAACTAGTTTGACTTGATATCATGACCAATATTTTGTCTTTTTCCAAATTGAAACAATTAAGAGTGACGATACTTACAAAATTATGCTTAACCAACAACAGCAAAGAAACTTCTTAAGCAATTTTAGTGTCTGAATGGCAAGGAAAAATCTCCTATGGTGAATACTAAGACAACAATGAAGTAATCATAGTCAAGATGAACAAAACTTCTCAAGCTGCAGAGAAACATTAATGCAAATATATTTGGAGATGAAGATTAGATTACCAAATAAATTCACAAGACATATTTAATTTCCATTAAATAAAATTTATTCAACATTAAGAAAAATGCATCAAAACTATCAAAGAAATATACACAAGCAGAAGAATCACCAGGATATGAGAAAATTAAACAGTAATTTTAATGTTTCTGAGTAGAAATGTAGCTATTTAGGAGTTGATTTTTTTTTAATGGGAGGATGTATTCTATCATTGCAGGGAAACAAACATGTCTGGAGATCATCCACTAACTTAACTCTCTGGTTATGCAATCTCTGTGTGCACAATGCTTCATTACAAAAATTCAAAATAATACTATAAATAGTCCTACTTACAATCAATAGTTACCATCACGCATTAAGAGGTGTTATCCCACAATAAATACAATTCAGACAAGTTTCCATCAAGTTTGATCTTACAAAAGTGTAAGGCACAAATGTTCAAACTTTAGGAACAGTTCATGATCAAGTAAACTTCCTCCAATATACACATTGTTCTTATGAAAAGCAGAATATAGACTTGATGAGAAGTGTGTAAAAAGAACAACTAACTTAATTCACCTTGAGCAGATTATGACAATGAATAGAGAACACATGATTGCAAAAAGTATAGCAGAATTATAGTATACTGCTCAGTTCATACAAATGTCATTACAGTTGTGTCTATCACACTTTTTCCTCATTCGTGGTTTCTTTACTCTTCTTTCTTATTCACTGGTTTGGAACATTGTGTCACTAAATAGCAGTAGTTGTCTTACAACTAGCTACATAAACCAACCTGGCCTTGAACTCACAGAGATATGTCTACCTGATCGCCTTTCTGACTCTGGTCTACTAGAGAATAATGTGTTAACCCACCTACTACTCATGACTCCATTCCATTTTTATTTTAAATTATTTTTTCACACAATATATCCCAAATTTGGTTTATTCACTGCCATGAATCTCAAAAATGTTCCCATGTAATGAAAGACATGCTTTCCATTCTTCTCCCATTTTTGAATACTCAAAGTATATTTTTCACAACAAATGGTAATTAAAACAGATAATGAAATGTTGCCTCATTTTAGCAATATTTCTAAGATGGAATAAGTGAAGTAACTTTAGCAAACATATACAGTAACCTTTACTCAAATTGAAATGTAGCTTTATCCACTAGCCAATTAATATTGTGCCCATTCATCATACAATAGTTCAAAGTTTAACAGTCAGATTTCTTTATTGATTACGCAGCTACATGCTTCACTGACTTATAGATTTTCTTCTAACCAGTTAATATACTTATCTCTTAATTTTAATCCTAAATTTAAAAACACTGGAGCCCTGGTGAATGATAGGACTCCATGTACTCCTTTCTCTATATGCTCATGAGTAACTTGAACCCCAACATTTCTAAGCCGTGAGATGTAAATGAGACTGTCATCTCTTAAGAGATCATGTTCACAAGTGACAATGTATGTCAATGGCAAACTCTGTAACTGTGAGTCATTGACTAGCAAAGGCGACAACCTGCTATCCACAAGTACTGGATAGGAAACATTCAATTTTCCAAGAACTGGTTCAGTGTAAACATGGTTCTTTTTGTACTTCTCAGGAAGGAAGTCACTCCAGTTAACAAACTTGAATAGGTGTCTCGATTCTTCAGGCATGTGCTCGTTCCTCAGTGCAGCCTGGGGTAGAGCTTGGTCTTCAGTCACATATAGGCACACCAACTTAATTATCATCTCCCTGGTCAGAATTGGACCATGTTGATACTCTTGATGGGATGGTAACAAAGTGTCAAGTAACTGTAGGCCTGGATACATCAAGGCTTGTGCTTTAATTCTATCTTTGAAGTTTGGATCATTCTGTAGCTAGAAAAATAATGAAATCTAATGAATTAATAGGTTTCAAACAAAAGGACCGACAATTTCATTTTAGTAGCTAGAAGTAAATAAAATCATCTGAATCTCTCGTCAATTTTCTTATCCATTTAGTCACTACTTTAGAGACAAGACAGTGCTCCCATGCTTAATCCATATAGAAACAAAAACACACTCTGTTGCACACACATTTATTCACACATGGCAACCAAACAGGAAGATGATCAGTAGCATCTTAATGAGGATGACAAGATTTTATCTATAATATTGGTTTGTTCATGTTTATTTGTTTTTAGAAATTCGGCTATTGTGGTTTTCTTTAATAAAGTCATTTTGAACATCTCAGGGTTGTTCTAGAACATAGTGTCCACTTGTTCCAGTCTCTGAATTGCTACAATAATAACCATGTGTTACCATCTCTAGTTTCCCCAAAAGAATTTTTCATCTGAGTAATATAATGTGTAATATCTATAAATATAATGAAATACAATTGACAATGCTTACATATAAATTGAAGTCTAATGGGCCTTGGCATGCTTAAGAAAGCATTTAGCACTTATCTAAGTAGTCTGGTGTGATACACAATATAGAGAATAATTTATGAAAATCAGAAGATGAGAAAAAGATATGAAGTCTCTGCTTCTTATCAAATAAGAGGAGTCATGAGTCTGCAGCTACATTCTTTTCTTTTTGTACACTGCACAGCAGTGAGCCTAACCTTTACCTGTGAGCATGAGTACTTCAATAGCACCAGCTTCTACGGCAGTTCTGCAACAATGATTGTAGGTGCTGGCAATCTTTAGTAAATTCCAAGCTATGAAAAGTGCTCTCAAGGCCTTGACCTCATAAAGCACTTCCAAAAAACATGACAAAATTCCATGAAATCTCATTAGCTCATCACAAGGCTAATTATCTGATCAAATCCATATCAGAGCACAATAGAAGGGAGATCCTGCAAGTTCAGGAAGAAAAAAATTTCTAAGAGTTTTTTCCCATGGTCTTTATTCTTCACAATAACTTTGGAATGGAAATTTTATAAATAAACTGCAGCCTTTCAGATTAGTAGAAAAATCTACTGGCAAGCATAATAAAAAGCTGAGGCAAAGACATGTGGTAGCTCCTTCATATGTAGCAGAAGTGCTGTCCCCAAGTGAGTTCACACACAATTGTATTGAGAAACAGCAAGGTTAAAGCTTAATTTAACCTTTTAATTTTATATTGAAATACAGAAGAAAAATGAGAAATTAATTGGAGCAAGGATTGAGATGGTAGCTTAGTCAGTAAAGGATTTGCTTACTTGAGTACAGATGGGCATGTAATATATACCTCCTATTACCTATTAGCACCAGGGAATCCCTGAAATTAATGAGGCAGCCAATCTAGATTGCTCAGTGTTCTCCAGGCTCTATGAGAGACCCAGTTTCAAAACTCTGATAGGGAAATATGTTGACAGCCAGTGTTAACTTCTGGCTTCTATGTTTATGAGCACACACTTGAAAATGCACAGTCTTGTTCAAACACTCATGCAAATATGTGACCCCAATATGCAGACATTAAATGAAGACTGTGAGAATAAAAGTAGCAAAAACATACTAATTCTCAGAAGTAGTTGAAGACTTTATGTTGTGAATATATGTCTTTACCGCTAAGTAATCATTTTTAATATTATTAAAAGGTTTTTGAATAAAGACAGCACAAATATTAATATCTACATATTTATTATAAACCTTAAAATAGTAGCTTTCAGTGCACTAAGGAAATTTCAGAGTTCCTATGCCAAATCACCTATAGAGATAATGGTGTCACGTTAAAGGTCCATTTTCACTGAAGAAGACAATTGCTAAAGAATTGTCAGTGTCCACATTTATCCAGGACACTGAACTCCTGATGAAGGACAGCAATGCATGTTTTAACCTTGTCAAGTCAGATGGGTCAGAGGGTCTAACTGGACCCAAAACATCTGGCCCTTGAATCACAGAAAGGAGACTTGGTGGCCACATTTCTATTCTCATAATCTTTTCACATGTAACAGCCTCGTGTGACTCCAACCTGTACTTTTTGGAAAGTGTGTCACCCTTACAACAGAAAAGAAAATGATTTTACATTCTGTATAATCTTTGAGAGCTTCTGTCCTATTACCCTGATACCATAACCTTGAATAGAAAAACAGTACA